>NC_060889.1:21102768-21382768 GCF_014805685.1 Silurus meridionalis | reverse complement strand
TCTGGGGGCGTAGGGTAGGTGCGGAAATGAGATCATGTGGATTGTTCTCCTGATCTCTCGTCGTCTTCCAGTAATATTTTTCCGCTCTTGAAACGCACGTGCCACTCAAAACACGTCCAACGACTCATTGCAGCATTTGTCTTAACTTGCAGTTCATGATGAAATCGTGATGTGGTAACGCACATGGTCAGAATAGCAGCAGCACCAGCACCATTAATCTCTGAACTTGTTGATACCACCTCTTATTCATATATTAATTCAGTAAAACATGTCCCAGAAGCTCACATTAATAACAGACACTTGCTTTTTTAAGAATATGAGGAAAAAAATGAAACCACACATGAGCACATGTCTATCAGGTATATGTGTGTGTTCTCCTTATTTAAAATACTGAACTGGATCTATAAGTGAAATCAAATTGGATATAATTATACCAATGGTTCTGACCTGATCATTTTGATCACACACTAATATTCACATGCAAAAGCAGGAAAATCTTTTGGGCTAATTCTTAAGCAGCTGTCAGTTTTCCTCGTCATACAATAGCATTATTCCTGTAAGACATGGGAAGCTAGTCAACTATGTCTTCAAACTGCTGCTCATGCTGCATCACATGGCGGCATAACACACTTAGATCAAAACTCTTTTCGCCCTACATACGTAAATTCTTAGGCATTCACCGCTGGTCATGTTGCTGTGATTACCATAGAAGAGAGAGTAAAAAATTCCATAATCCAAATGAAAACATGGTTCAATTTGTCCCTTTGTCTCCCAACCACAGGAGTTATTACTCTCTAGATGGTAAAACAAGCATTTTCTCCTGCCTGTTTATTACACAAAAAAATATTTGTATTACTGTTTAATACATTACAGTTTAATGTAGTGTGAATTTTCAGTCACATGGCTCCACTAGCTGCTTGTTGAAACGGATAAATCCTGTGATTAAGTCTATTATAATAATATGCATTCTAAACATTCATCTTCATAAACAGTTTTATTCTGCTCAGCGTCATCGTAAATCCGGAACCAATTCTGTTAAGTCAAACTACACACTGCATGCCAGTTTATCACAGGGCACCATGCACACACCTGCTCACATACTCATTCAAACAGCATCACCAATCCACCCTTAAGCATGTTTTGTTGGGAAAACTACACCCTTGAGTTGATGGGTCGAAGCTATTCGTTTTTAGGACCCAAATACATAGCTTGGAATGTTACTCACGTAGCTCCGCCTCCTTGAGGTCCTCGCTACTGCCTCTTTTTATTGAAGAAGAGGAAGACATCCTCTGCACTTGGGTGTGTCTGTTCTGCTCATCCACCACTAATGAAACAAGAGGTGAAACAACAGGTGAGTCAGCATAATAGGTGGTAGCAATGATTAGTGTGTGTGTGTGTGTGTGTGTGTGTGTGTGTGTGTGTATACAGTATCTGAGCACACCCCTCACATTTCAGCAACCAATAACATAGCTCAACATACAGCCATTATTGTCTGTATATACTAAAATGGTTGCTGAAATGTGAGGGGTGTACTTACTTTTGGGGGATACTGTATACATGCTACCGGTAATAATAAACCTTTCCTTCCGCTCAATATGCTAAATATATATCATCGTTAAGGCCGCATGAATAATTTCAAATAAAGTGATATTCTCATTATGCATAAATAATTCAGGTTTGCGTTAGCATGAGCAGAGTGCTGACCTTTCTCTGCCTGCTCTATTATCTGCCTCAGTGCTTTCTTCAGGCTGTTGGCTCTCAGCATCAGCTGCTCTTTGGATCTGAAGGGTCTGGGGACACTAGGAACGTCTGGGCTACTCGACACGCTCTCCTGTTCAGGAGACTGGGAGCCTGCAGGCACTAGCTGAGCATCAGCCTCCTCGCTCAGTGCCTGCACCAGGGAGTCCAGCTTTTCATTCAGCATGGCACACTGGGGGATAAATAGGTACCAAGGATGTGACAAGTAAAACACACACACACACACACACACACACACACACACACACACACACACACACACACACACCGCATGATTTTAATATTACAGATCTAAGAATAAGGCACTAAAGAGGACTGAGTCATCAGGCTGAATCTGAACTGCACTGAGCTTCAGCCTACTAATGTCAAATACACCTATTACACTGCCACTTATACAACCTTCACATAACACACACTGTTTAACCACCCCTACACACTTCAAATCCACCCACAAACACCTCCCTCACATATACACACACATAAACACACACAAACACAAACCTTTTTTGCCATAGCATCAGCCTCTTCCTTGTTTTCAGTAGCTTTCTCATAAGCTTTTCCTACCTCAGCTACAAACTCGTTGACCGTCCCACACAAAAACCTACACACACATAAAAAAATTATAATGGTGTCAAATATAATAATAATGTCTTTATAACAGTTAAACTAGTGCACATTTTACAGTAATTGGCAAATTAACTAGAAACTAGAAAAAACATGTTTCATAGAAATAATGTGATACTGCAGTGGAGTAACAGATCTGTATATAACTTTGCATAACTAGTAGCACTGTGACTGTTTAACCAGTTCAGCTGCTGTACTGTTACATGTTTAATTCTTCAGACTTTTTAGCCTAATGCTACTAATATGCTAATGTTATTTCACATGTATTCATGCAGCAGATATTCCAAATAATCAAAATCTAATAACAAGCACTTTTTAAAACCATGTAATTTGACAAACATATTATTGATATAGTTGATGTTTCCATTAAGGAGATATGTTTATTTAACATTTGTGGATTCAGTCTGAGGTATTCTGCAGCTAAGACATTGTAGACTGTGTACATAACTCGCTAAACAATCTCATTACTGCTGACAACAGATGACTAAAGTAAACATGTCACACATCCCATGACTGCAGAATATCTTGATTGACTACTTCTGCTTACGTTCCATCAACAAGACTGAATGTGCCTGAATGGCGAGCTTGAATGTGAAACACAGCAGCACTCACTTAGCAGAGGATATGACATCACTGTGTTTGTCTGAATCCAGGATTTTTGTCAGATGAGAGGCAACAGAGTCAGCGTAATGAGTAATCTGAGATAGGAAAAAAAAAAAATAACACTAATAAAGCACACAAGCTGAATATGTTATATCTTATCAACAATGTCTATATTTAATCAGAAGGTTTAGATAAAGAAAGCAGGCTTGTACCTGAAGTGGAGAGTCCAGTGGATCGTCCTCTTTTACAATGACCGGTGCAGTTTTGGTGGGAACTTCATACGTCATTATACTCCATCTGATAACACAGCACACACAGCTCTAAACAGTGCTAATGTAAATCATGTTACAGATATATTGAACTACATAAAAATGATGTTTATACACTAACTTACTACACTTACTGTACTTGTCAAAAAATATTGTATTAAGAAGATAGAAATGACAAAATAAATTAAATTTGACCAGGGCAATCGAGATGCAACCCCTAGAAATACAGTTTTGAATTGAAAACCTCATCCAAATGTGATTTAAATCTGACAGGTGAAAAAAAATGCTTATTCATGCTATACAAAATCTTTCCTGTTCAAATTTCTAGAGACCATGGACAAAAGAAATCTAAGCTAAACAAAGCCTTTTAAAGGTACTAGTGAGTGTGTGTGTGTGTGTGTGTGTGTGTGTGTGTGTGTGTGTTTTACCTGTCCAGCATCTTGGTTGTAGCTCTCTCCAGTTTCTCCAGGATTTGCAACAGCTGTGCATCATCATCACATAACCCCCCCCAACCCAGCACCCGTGCCAAGTCATTTCCTGTGCCCAGTGGCAGCACACCCAGCTGGCACTGCAGCACACACAAATGTGCACACACACTTGCGTTGACAAGAAGAATGCAATAGTTTTGTCTGTTACATTCTTATCAGATTTTTTTTTATATCTAACCTGTTTGTGCAATCCCAGTTTATCTAGTTCAGACAGAACCCAACCGACGCTGCCATCACCCCCACACACCAGGATACGAAATGTCACAAACTTCTGGAATAGGCGTAATCTATACAGCACACAAACACGTTAGCACACATACATACTCACACACACACACACACACACACACACACACACACACACACACACACACACACACAGAGACTTCAAAATACACAAATACAGCTCAAAGCCTTATCCATCATCATACAATATAATAACATTGTAAACACATTGAGTATAATAAGATTCACCCCAGCTGTGGTCCACCGTTCATGAGGTCAAAGACCTGTGCAGGGTTGAGCAGCTGTTTGAACTTGCGCAGGAATTTCACTCCCTGGTTATCACCACTCTTACTGTTAACCAACACCAGCAGAGGACTGGAGCATGATGGACTTGCGGCCTTCCAGAAACCTGAAGAGAGACAGAGATTGAGATGCAAAACCAACACGATAAGCAGATTGGTTTTTTACCCTAAATTAATGTGTGACTAATTTGGGAAATTTAGGCATGTTTGGTATCTAGGCAGCCTTGGAGCTGCCTGGATACCAAATTGTTTGGCTCGCTCTACTTGGTGAATCAGTAGAGAAAAAAAATTTTCTTTTTTTATAAATTTCACCAAGTATAGTCATGTCAAGAAAAGCAAATAATCCATTTAACCCTTGATTTATTGGGTCAGTGTAAAAACATCTAAATAATCCAAAATATCCAAATTATTTAGCCGACTGCTTCAGGATTTTACATACAAGGGTTTGAGTGAGAACTCATTTGGGCCATTACTGTATTTGGATACTGGATTGTCTTGTTTGTATTTGCTTTCATTAGTTTTAACCCACACTGGCTGTGCTGGAGGCTTGTAAAAGATGAGTCCTAACGTCACGCTTGACAATAAGCTGTGGCCAATACTGGTACCATCAAGTTCAGGAAAATTCCAAGAACTAGATTAGCTGGAATTGACCTTTGAATGTATCGAATAATTTTTGCATGTACTTCAAGTAGTTAGCTTCTTTTGTGCACTGCACTTAAGATTAAACTCTTTCAACAAACTGAAAATAAAAACCAGAACCATATTTAGCAAGACCAGTAAATGGGATTATAAGGAATAAACCATGAGACCAGCCTTTAATCCTACACTATAAAACTCCATAGAAATCCCCTGGAATTATACAATCACACAGTCTGCATGCTGCATTTAAGGCATATCTACTTTGTTTATGCTGTGTGTTTGCAGTCAATGGAAATTGTAACTTAGTTATATGTCATTCGGTTTTATGTTGTTTTAAGATAAAAATTCCAGTATGTTACACACTGATATGATCAGATATAGGGCGACAAAGTGAAAAAGTAACAGACACTGTGAACAAAGTTAGACACTATTCAGAAAAGCAATTAATGTAGGCTTTCTTAATTAATGCATTTTAATAAAACCTCATGTATTGACCAATACATTGGATGCAAATAACTGGAACTGTTACAAATAACAGGGAAAAACTTTGAAAATCATCAGTAAGATAAAGAGAATTAAAAAAATAAAAACATTTTACAAAATGTGAGCTAATTTAATGTAAAGATTGTAGAAGTTGTTTTAGGGCAATGTGACTTGACATTGCTAAGCAGTATTAAACATTTTTTTTTTAATTAAGGTTCAGCCTTTGCGAGTTTTCTATGTTGGATGGTGGATTCATTTGATGATGATGCAGCTGTCAGACAACTCTTACCATCTGAATCAATGCTGTTGAGTGCTGTGGGAGGAATGATGGACACTTTACACTGACCAAGGGGACACACCTTCCCCAACTGCTCCTTACAGCTACTGTGTACCTGCAAACACACAAATATGTGACTGGAGATGTTTATATACATAGCGATAATAAAGATATGCGATAAAGGTTTAATGATAAAGCATGTTATGAAGACCTAAAAACATACACAGTGACATACACATAATAGTCATTTAAATTTGTTAACAAGCTGCTACTTCAAAAACGGTGGGAAACTATGCAGTCAAACTACTACTGACATTTCAGAACTATATAAGTATAAAAATTTTATATATAACAATAAAATATATAAAAAAAAAAGCAGAAAATGATTTTAACAGAATTACAGTATTAGCAGTTATTAATTTCCAGAACACTTACGATGGCTCTGCACCAGAGACAGCGCCAGTCCTGCAGCCTGCGCACACTGCCGCATGCCCGATCACACACCACACACTTAGCACTGACCGGCAGGTTCCCCTCCAGCCATTGGTGTGGCATGGAAACCTGGCCACGTACACACACATAGACATAGCAGTTCTTACTTATTCAGCGTAATACAAAATTGCACTAACATAAAGGGTCTGTTCAAAAATATAATTTTACCCCGTCTTCATCCTCGATGATGTCATTTCCTATCGAAGCCAGAGTGGTCCATTTACAGTTGTTGGTGGATCGGACAGCACAGCGTTTATGAGCCTTGAACTTACACACTGTAACGCACAAAGTACGAGAAAGAAAGTGATGACAAAGAATAAAAGATGGAACATTCAACTACATTAATAAAATATAATAGCAGGAGCATGGATGCTTTGTGTTGCTGTTTATGCTGCTGGTTGAATTGTTGTTTGTGTGTTTACCTTCGCAGGACAGGCCGTGAGAGGTGACTCCAGGTAAAGCCTCCCGACAGACGTTACAGAATGTAGGGCGAGCATGAGAGCACGCGTACCAATTATGCATCCCAGAGAAGTGTTCCATATTAAACTGACTGGCCTGAGATCACACACAACACACACTTCACTATACACTTGTACATTCTTGTAACAAAACCACATTGCACATATGTATGTGTAAGTCAATGCTGCATGCCACAGGGACAGAACTTCACTGACACTGAGATATAAATTGTTGCACTTCTGACAACACATCAGAAAACAGTGTCCTGTCATCAGCTAACAAATGTAAAGGTCAAATACTGACCTCATAGGTCTCCCATTTCTGTACAGACTTCAGAGCGCTGATCCAATCCTCCATCTCCTTCCTGCTCTCCGCACAGAGCATCAACTTACGGAAAGGGGTGATCACCTGAAAGCAGGTTAAGGTGAGCAGGTGAAACGAGTGAGGAAAAGTGTGTGAGTAGGTGTAAGAAAGTTAAAGTAAACTGTTTTATAGGGTCAGGGAGAGTTAGTGCAAGTGAGTCAGTGCATGACCGTGTAAGTAAGATAAAGGGAGGGGGTAACGAGTGAGTAGACTGCAGTGTAACATTGTATATCCTAACTGTAAAGATGGATGGATGGATGGATGGATGGATGGATGGATAGATAGATAGATAGATAGATAGATAGATAGATAGATAGATAGATAGATAGATAGATAGATAGATAGATAGATAGATAGATAGATGGATGGATGGATGGATGGATGGATGGATGGATAGGTAGATGGATGGATGGATAAATGGATGGATGGATGGACGGAGGGACGACGGACGGACGGATGGATTTGATAGATAGATAGATAGATAGATAGATAGATAGATAGATGATAGATAGATAGATAGATAGATAGATAGACAGATAGACAGACAGACGGACGGACGGATTTGATAGATAGATAGATAGATAGATAGATAGATAGATAGATAGATAGATAGATAGATATAGATAGATAGATAGATAGATCGATCAATGGATGGATGGATGGATGGATGGTTTTGATTGATAGATAGATGGATGGATGGATGGATGGATGGATGGATTTGATAGATAGATAGATAGATAGATAGATAGATAGATAGATAGATAGATAGATAGATAGATAGAGAGATAGATAGAGAGATAGAGAGATAAATAGATAGATAGATGTAATCCTAAAGGGTAATGCACATACCTTGTTATAGACAATACACCCATTTTTATAGTGTCTATAACTCTGTCTGTACACTATAAAGTTGTGTGTACTGTCTGTAGAACTTTGTGTACCATCTGTAAAGCTGTGTGTGTAATGTCATTAAAACTCTGTATATTGTATATTGTCTGTAAAGCTATAAAAGTTATGTTTACTCACTGTAAAGTTGTGTTTATTCACTGTAAAGCTGTGTGTGTGGCCTATATCTCTGTATGTACTCACTGTAAAGCTGTGTGTGATCTGTTATAAAGCTATGAGTACTCAATGCAAAGCTGTGTAATCACTGCAAAGCTGTGTGTGCTCATTAAAGAAATGTGTACTGTCTATAAAGCTGTGTACTCACTGTAAAGCTGTGTACACTTTGTGTAGTTGCGTGAAGTGTTAGTAAAGCTGTGTGTCATCACAGTAACGCTGTTTACTGATTTTAAAGATGTGTGTACTTGCTGTAAAGCTGTGTACCATCATTGTGAAGCTGTTTACTGATTGTAAATATGTGTGTACATACTGTAAAGCTGTTGTTTATGTTCTTGGTGCTTGTCTCTGCCACACTGGCATCCGAAAGGTCGACCTCGTCAAATATAAGAGACTGAAACAAAAAAAGAAGGTTATATAACAAGGTGAGCCAGACTGAGATCCATTAAAATGAGTTATTACTGCTATTACCTTTGAGTCCTTGGCATAGTAGAGAGTCCTGCCTCTTAGTTTGAAGTATCTCCTCTTCCATCTTTGAAAGGAGCTAGTCTGCTTTAACAGGATGCCCTCCTTCACACTCTTCTACAGGGCAAGTGAAAGAAAGAGAAAGTTCATAATGAGAGACTAACCTGTGTGGGTTATAGCATGTGAATCCGGGTGAGGAATGTTCAAATAACATGCCTTAGAGGCAACGAGCTTCAGATTCCACCACAACACAGAAGGAAAACAACTGTAGACACTATGACGTATAAATATGACTTCATTTTACATAAATATTTTCAATCACACTTAAATGTAATGTGGACGACGTGTTCTAAGTCACCTTGCAATATTCCTGTGGCTGCAAGAATACTTTCATTCGAATAAAAATTTTAACCGTCAGTCTCTGACTTAGCATGCAGCTGTTTTGTTTTGCAGCTTCACATTATTAAAGGTGGAATGCCTCAGTTTTCATCTAATTTAACTAAAATGCACCATCATGGACACAACACACACACACACACACACACAACACACACTGCTGCTAGTATATGATTTTAGCATCTCACAATAGTACAGTAATAGTCAATGCACAAAGCTCAATGTGGATGGATGGATGGATGGATAGGTAGATGGATGGATGGATAAATGGATGGATGGATGGATGGATGGATGGATGGATGGATGGATGGATTTGATAGATAGATAGATAGATAGATAGATAGATAGATAGATAGATAGAGAGATAAATAGATAGATAGATAGATAGATAGATGGATGGATGGATGGATAAATGGATGGATGGATGGATTTGATAGATAGATAGATAGATAGATAGATAGATAGATAGATAGATAGATAGATAGATAGATAGATAGATAGATAGATAGATCGATCAATGGATGGATGGATGGATGGATGGTTTTGATTGATAGATAGATGGATGGATGGATGGATGGATGGATGGATGGATGGATTTGATAGATAGATAGATAGATAGATAGATAGATAGATAGATAGATAGATCGATCAATGGATGGATGGATGGATGGATGGTTTTGATTGATAGATAGATGGATGGATGGATGGATGGATGGATGGATTTGATAGATAGATAGATAGATAGATAGATAGATAGATAGATAGATAGATAGATAGATAGATAGATAGATAGATAGAGAGATAGAGAGATAAATAGATAGATAGATGTAATCCTAAAGGGTAATGCACATACCTTGTTATAGACAATACACCCATTTTTATAGTGTCTATAACTCTGTCTGTACACTATAAAGTTGTGTGTACTGTCTGTAGAACTTTGTGTACCATCTGTAAAGCTGTGTGTGTAATGTCAGTAAAACTTTGTATATTGTATATTGTCTGTAAAGCTATAAAAGTTATGTTTACTCACTGTAAAGTTGTGTTTATTCACTGTAAAGCTGTGTGTGTGGCCTATATCTCTGTATGTACTCACTGTAAAGTTGTGTGTGATCTGTTATAAAGCTATGAGTACTCAATGCAAAGCTGTGTAATCACTGCAAAGCTGTGTGTGCTCATTAAAGAAATGTGTACTGTCTATAAAGCTGTGTACTCACTGTAAAGCTGTGTACACTTTGTGTAGTTGCGTGAAGTGTTAGTAAAGCTGTGTGTCATCACAGTAACGCTGTTTACTGATTTTAAAGATGTGTGTACTTGCTGTAAAGCTGTGTACCATCATTGTGAAGCTGTTTACTGATTGTAAATATGTGTGTACATACTGTAAAGCTGTTGTTTATGTTCTTGGTGCTTGTCTCTGCCACACTGGCATCCGAAAGGTCGACCTCGTCAAATATAAGAGACTGAAACAAAAAAAGAAGGTTATATAACAAGGTGAGCCAGACTGAGATCCATTAAAATGAGTTATTACTGCTATTACCTTTGAGTCCTTGGCATAGTAGAGAGTCCTGCCTCTTAGTTTGAAGTATCTCCTCTTCCATCTTTGAAAGGAGCTAGTCTGCTTTAACAGGATGCCTCCTTCACACTCTTCTACAGGGCAAGTGAAAGAAAGAGAAAGTTCATAATGAGAGACTAACCTGTGTGGGTTATAGCATGTGAATCCGGGTGAGGAATGTTCAAATAACATGCCTTAGAGGCAACGAGCTTCAGATTCCACCACAACACAGAAGGAAAACAACTGTAGACACTATGACGTATAAATATGACTTCATTTTACATAAATATTTTCAATCACACTTAAATGTAATGTGGACGAACGTGTTCTAAGTCACCTTGCAATATTCCTGTGGCTGCAAGAATACTTTCATTCGAATAAAAATTTTAACCGTCAGTCTCTGACTTAGCATGCAGCTGTTTTGTTTTGCAGCTTCACATTATTAAAGGTGGAATGCCTCAGTTTTCATCTAATTTAACTAAAATGCACCATCATGGACACAACACACACACACACACACACACACACACACAAACACACACTGCTGCTAGTATATGATTTTAGCATCTCACAATAGTACAGTAATAGTCAATGCACAAAGCTCAATGTGGTTGTGCAATTAAGTGCAGATATGTTATCCATGTATGGTATCTCACAAAAGTGAGTACACCCCTCACATTTCAGCAACCATTTTGGGCTCAATACTATAGAAATGAAACAGATATATTTTAGAGTAGTCAGTATGCAGCTTGTATAGCAGTACAGATTTACTGTCCTCTAAAAATAATTCAGTATACAGTCATTATTATCAAAATAGCTGGCAAGAAAAGTGATAACAGCAATCACAGTAACCATGTAAAGCCACGTCCTATTCATCAAGTTAATGCTTTTGTCTGCTTGACAGGACCATGCAATTTTTGTATCTTGTATTGAAGCAGGAAAATTTGGTACTTTGAGTACAATTCTCTCATCCTGACCACTGGATATTCAACATGGAACCTCATGGCAAAGACTCTCTAAGGATTTGAGAATTAAAATTGTTGGTTTCCACAAAGATGGCCAAGGCAATAGGAAAATCACCCTGAAACCAAGTTACAGTACAGTGGCCAGGGTCATACAGAGATTTTCCAAGACGGGTTCCACTCAGAACAGACCACGCAAGGGTCAGACAAAGAAGGTGAGTCCTTGTGCTGTGTGTCAGGTGCAGAAGTTGCTTCAAAAAACGAGTGCTGCCAGTATTGCTTTAGAGGTTGCAGAAGTGAAAGATCCGCTTGTTAGTGCTCAAACCATACGCCGCACACTGCAATAAGTTGGTTTGCATGGCCATCATCCCAGAAGGAAGCCTCTTCTGAAGCCGACTTAAAAAAAAGACCACAAACAGTTTGCTGAAGACAACCTGTCCAAGAGCATGAATTCCTGGACCCATGGATATATCATGGATATAGAGTGTCATGGATATAGAGTGCTTGGTGAACTGGGATATTTGTATGCTGTCGTCCCCTCACATTCACACGTTCACTCAGGTTTGTTGGTGGTGTGGTGGGTCGTCTCTTATCCCAGAGATCCCTCATGTCTGTGTTACCTTCTGGTTCTCCCTTTTAGTTATGCTGCCATAGCGAGTCTTTCCAGTCCAAACTGCACAGTGATATTAACTTTCATACAACAATAAGGACACTTAATAATCCATATCCTTCTCTTCCTGTCACTCTCTCTCTCTCTCTCTCTCTCTCTCTCTCTCTCTCTCTCTCTCTCTCCCGGTCGAGTTAAACATGCTCCTGAGGCTCCAGTGACCACTGTTCCTGCCCCTCTCCCCTCCGTGGATCTTTCCACTTCGTCCAGGCCTGCCTCTGGATAGTGTTCTCTTCGACTGGAGGCCACTCTGTGCAGCTTGGGACGGTTTCTCATCAACGCCTTGGGTGGTTCCCTGAAATTCCGGAGTAAGAACAGGCGCTTTGAGGATGGATTGGACTGTAGTTAATGTCAACAGTCTGCTACACTGACTCAGGACTACTTTCGCTTCTGATCATCATCACTGTACCCCGCAACATCGTATATCTGCTACAAATGGACATTCGGTGCAACCCAGATGAGGATGGGTTCCCTCTTGAGTCTGGTTCCTCTCAAGGTTTCTTCCTTATGCCATCTCGGAGAGTTTTTCCTTGCCACAGTCGCCACCGGCTCACTCATCAGAGACAAACTTACTTATAAAGAACATATTCACTTTTACTCGCCACATTTTCTGTGTAAAGCTGCTTTGAGACAATGTTCATTGTTAAAAGCGCTATACAAATAAAAATGAATTGAATTTAAATTGAATGTCCCGTGGTCTGATGAGACTAAGATAAACTTTATTGGATCAGATGGTGTCCAGCTGGTGAGGAGAACAAGAAAGTTGTGTCTTGCCTACAGTCAAGCATGGTGGTGGTAACATCATGGTCTGGGGCTGCTGGTACTGGAAAACTGTGGTTTTTTGAGGAAAACATAGATCCCATCATGTACTATGACATTCTAAAGCAGAACATGATGCCCTTCCTTTAGAAACTGGGCAGTTTTCCAACATAATACCAACGCAAAACACACCGCCATCTGACAACTGCCTTTCTGAAGAAGCTGAGGGTGAAAACGATGAGTGGCCAAGTATGGCTCCAGACCTGAACCTTATTGAGCACCTGTGGGGCATCCTCAAGCGGAAGGTAAAGTGCCATATGTACTGTATAACATTCAGCATCTTCGTGATGTCATTATGAAGGAGTGGAAGAGGATCCCAGCAACAACCCGTGCAGCTCTGGTGAATTCCACTGGCGTTCTATATAAAACATTTTAGGAAAGACATATTTTAAACGGGTTAATATAATGTATTTAACTTTTGACTGGCAGCGTATGATAGGCACACACACTCACAGACACACAAAGACCCACACAACACAGACAGACACATAAGACGTCAGATGATGACTCAGACTCCTCAAAGTGACGCACTGAACTCCTTTAATCTTTACACTTCGTCCTCTGTCCTCTCTCCATCTCCCTTTGAGGCCCCCCCCCCCCCATTTTTGTTCATTCAAGCATTTCCCCCTCCTTCTCATCCTCCTTTCTATGTTCTCTATGTCTCCTCTGATCCACAATGTCATTCACAGTGCTGAATCTTTAAATCTCACAAAGTTAATCAATTTCCGTAACTGTTTGTTTCTGCAGTCCTGGGTAATGAAGGATCTCAGCGAGGCACATTTGAAAATGTAATGTCTCTACGTGTAAGGCAATCACCATCGTCTACTGTCACTGTGAACATATGAGTAGATTCTTAGTCAGACCTTGCGTTTGAAATGCTTAGCACACAGCTATGAGCAATTATTCCAGAAAGCAAGAGCCGGTATGAAGCATTAGCTTTGCGCCTCTTATTCACCTTTTAAAATAAGAAGGATTCACAAGAGTGAAAGAGATAGAGAGGCCAATGAGTAAGAGAAAATGACAGACCCGGAGCCTAAAAGAGTGAGGTAAAAATAGAAAGGGATAATTATGCTCTCTAAGTACAGCTCACACAGGAAATCAGCTCAAAGGCAATAAAGCGGTACGAAACAAACCATTACAACAACAGTGTTCCGGCAGTTAGGAATAATAATTACCAGAGAAAACACATCAACACATTGATTTTATTTATTTTTAGCTATATTTTTTAACATATAACTTTTTTATATATATAAAATGACTAACAAGGTGATTAGGAATAACAAATCTGCTGAAAACACAAAATCTGTGGCAGTATGTCTTTTTGAGAGATATATATACAATACTGCAAGCTACCAATATGCTGTCAAACAGAATAATTGAATGCTATTAGCATTAACTAGCATATTCAGCTAGTTGAGTTTCATATCCAACACAAGCTCATAGAGGTCCAAGTAGTGAATTTTATTTACAAAAGAGGTTTGCTACAGAGCTTGAAATAGTGTTTTAATGCTAATGTACAGTTAGCATAAGGAAATGGGAAGAACACTGTCTGTACACTATATAAGCAAACGTTTGTGGACACCTGACCATAAGATTATTATTTGCTTTAAAAACACCACAACTCCACATTTAGTCTCAATTTGCTTTTAAAGTGTGTTTGTGGAGATTAGTGCTCAGCCACATTAGTAAAGTCAGGTATTGATGTAGATGAGGTGAGGAGGTCTGGGGTGCAGTCAGCATTGTAATTCATCCCAAAGATGTTCAATAGGGTTGAGGTCAGAGCTCTTTAGCAGGCCACTCAGAATTTTCCACTCCAACCCATGTAAACCATATCTTCATGAAGCTTGCTTTGTGTACATGGGCATTGCCATGCTGGAACAGGTTTGTGCCTCCCAGTTGAAATGAAGAGAAAAATGCATGCTACCACATCCACATTAGTTTGGGGAAGGACCACATTTAACTAGTAAAATCTGGTGACATAATAAAATACATAAAAAAAAAAAACCCGCACCCATAATGACACCATGCGCTTAAAAGTTAAACATTTTTGTCCTGTTCTGCTTTGTGTATTTTTTTTTACTTTTTTTTTTTTTATCACAATTCAATGCTAGTTAGCTAAACTAGCTAATATGTTGTCCTAGCTCTTTCTACACACAGTATCAGTAATTTATTAATCCAAATATTACAGAACTTTGCTTATGTCCTAGAGGGGGTTTTGCACTGTTGTAAAACAGGATTGATTATAACATAATCAACGCAATTTGTGTTATGCGTGTATGAATAGTTTGCATATTAAATTACTGGTGCATTCCTAGGGCAACACAAATATGGAACATAAATTCATTACTGGTAATATCTTGCATGTTGTTTGTTTCGTCTTTAATGGTGTCTTTAGTGCCATGGGTGTATCTCATCACCACCACCAGAATCCTGAAGGTAAAATTAACCCGACACTACTGAAATTAAATACCATGCCCTATTAAATAATAAATATTATGACTCAATTGTGGATTGTGGACTTGATGGATTCGTTCGTTTTGTACAACACTCCACACTAATGCCTCATAACTTTTGCTTCCTCATTCAAAACAACAAATCAACTCCAGCATGCCACTGCCTTTCAATTTAATAATGTTGTTGTTGACTATAAAAGTTCTAAAGGATGTCACACCAAGGTTCTCTATGAAAGTCGGCATAAATCAATTATCTAAAGATTACTCTCTGATAGCTCAGTGTCAGCTAATCACTCTTATCTGTCAGTTACTGGGAAAACACCAATGAGTTGCTGCAAACATGGTTGTCAGTTGTTTAATCAGTAGACGATAAAAAAAGGTGGGGCAAACTTGCAGGGAACGAGTGTATTAAGTACTTGAGTTACAGTTTAATAAAGAAAATACTATGAATGCATGTTAAAAGTGGACTGGCCTTAATATCAGAATATACACTATAAAGGCAAACGTTTTGTTACCAAACAATAGTATTGTTACAAAACTTGGAGGCACACAATTGTACAGGATGTGCTTGGATTTAGATGCATTAAATCTACTCTTCACTTGAACTCGGAGTCCTGAAACCTGTTCCAGCAATACAATGCCCCTGTGCACAAAGCCTGCTCCATTAATGCAAGTTTTGGAGTGGAAGATCTTAAATGGCCTGCTATAGAGTTCTGATCTCAACCCTACTGAATATATTTGGGATAAATTAGAACACTGACTGCACCCCAGGACTCCTCACATAAGTACCTGACTTCAATAAAGTCACTGAATCAGCACAAATCTCCACAATCACGCTCCAAAATCTAGTGGAACACCTCCCCAGAAGAGTGGACCTTATTTAAAAAACAAAAACGGGAGATTAAATGTGGAATAGGATATTTAAAAAATGAACTGTGTCTACTACAACAAAACCCAATCTTGGAGGCCATTTTCTTACACGTCCAGAACCAGATTGAATTTTGGATTTTTATTTTCAATCAGACGCAGAAGGTGACAATGATAAAAACCTTAGTCAAAAATGTTTTTCTTCAGTGCGAATATGTCCCGAGCAGAAATGTTTGCACTTCTCTTGTCTGTATGGTTGTATTTTAATCACCTGGATTGTGTGATAAGATTTCAGCTTGACCTTGGTATGCAGTATTTGATGAAGTGTGCTTTATGTGCTGCGCCTGCAGCGGGTTGATTGACCCCAGCAAAGCAGTACCACACACTGGGAATAAGGCTTTTATTGAAATTTCACACTTGAGTCAATTTACTGATTGCCCTTTATTACAAAATGGCAGCTCTGCAAATATTCCCACCCAAAAAATGAACACCCTTTGAGTGTTTTTATTGTTCATTTCCTCTCTGATTTCATTAAAGTTGCCTTCAGATGTACATGGTAGTCTGGTAAGACTTGCTGCTGAATTCTGTCACATTCTGGAATTTTTTTTCCGCATGACAATCAAATCGAGTGGAATTTTTACATACAATCATTATAGTTGCAATTTTTTTTAATTATATACAAGTAATGTGAATCCTTTTCCAGGTCACAACACATATGCAGCATTTACTCTAGGGTTGAAACAATTCCTCGAGTAATTTCAGTAAATCGAATACAAAAAATAAAACGAATTATTTATGCTCTGTTTAGGCCATTTAACTACACACGGATCACTGTGTTTCCCCACGGACCATTATTACTGATGCCATCCGCTTAACTCTGAAGCGCTCTGAACAGGTAAACACAGGAGATGCTGCAGAATGAAAAAATCTACAACTGTGAGAAAACAGCGAGGGGTGAGGAAAAGATTCAGGCCAAAGAAAACGATGGAAAATTCCGAATTTGGGATCATTTTAAACCAAAATATAAATAAAACACCAGAATGTGCTTCTTTTTTTTTTGAGTCATCTGAAATTGATTGTTATATTTTTATTTATACATTTGCATTTTTATGTAATATGGCAATTAAAGGCACAAAATCTTTTATGCATCTAAATTTCAGCAATAAAACTAAACTTCTTTTCTAAAATAGAAACAAATTACTTTTTGAGAGACTCGTCTTATTTTCTCTTGTCATATTTAGTATTGCTCTTTAATAAAGAAAAGGTACTTCTTTTCCGATTAATTGATGTGATAATCTGTAGAATACTCTTTTACTTACTAAAATAATCAATAGCTACAGCCCTAATTTACACTTTTTGAGGTTAACGCTGATGAGTTTATATCCAAACCGAATTTGTCTGTGAGTGATTGATCAGCATAGAACAACTGCTTAATCCTATCAAACTGAAAGCCGAAATTTTTTTTTATATAAAATAAAAAAACAGTGCCTTAATGTGCATTGGAATTGTGGCTGTTTAAGAATCAACTCAGAACATTTTAATGAGACCAGTGACTGTGCCATGAGTTACATTTCCCTTGGTGCTCTTAGACACTGAGCTCATGCTAATGTGCCTGGACATGGAGCTAAACCAAGTCTGACTAACAGAAACCACACACATTTCTGAGCCATATGTAAAAGCAGTCTCTCTGGGTTCCCTTTGTGTATTCTGAAAATAAGTTTTAAACCCATGTGCCTTGGGGAACACCAGATAGTCAATTCCACTTTTCATTCCACTTTTTTCATTACTTTTGCTGATTAAGTCTGAATTACACTTGGGCTAGGCCTGTTGATAAAACATGTTGGGTTTTGCAATGAAATTTGGTAATAATAAAAATTGACTTAAGAACAGAAAGTCCTGTACAACATTTACAGCAATATCGATGAAAATATCCTGAAGCTTGCTAATTATATACCACAGTTAACCCACAACTGAATTTTCCCACTGTATATGTGATGTTTTAACTTGTTCAGATTGATCAATGAGTTATATGCCTTGCTGTGATTGTGTTAAAAGGAATAAGATTATAATAGGAGCGACTTTTACTATACTCACTCCCATTTCATTTGTTCAGCTCTTTCATTAGAAGCTTTTGTTATCCTTCAGTTTGGAGAACGTTTTTCCTCAGTGATGGTTTTGTTTATTTAGATAATATTGTATCTCCTGCAATTTGAAGCTACACCCGAAACAATCAGACAAATTGTCCATCATTAGACATCTTCGCTGTCTTTGTCAGCTAGTAATTAAGCTAATGAGGCCATTAGAGCCCTAAATCACCCTCTCTCCAAGAGCTGATGCTGACTCAATTCCAAACCAGTCACTGAGTTAGAGAATCTGCAGCCATCGTTATATTCAGAATTCATTTCTGCAAAAACAGCTCAGACATCTTCAGTAGGCATTTTTACCCTGGCTGGCGGTTGGCATAAAAATACACTCTGGACAAGATGCAATTCTATTACTAGACACCACAGATACACACACTCAGAATATGACATCGCATCTGAGGTTGACCTGAGTGTCTCTGCCCTCAGGTGAGAGAAGTCGTAAATGCTTTCAGGTTCTAAATCGGTCAATATATTGTCCCTGCAGTCTAAACCTTACATAACCTTTGAAAAACTAAATAAACCATCAGCAACTTGCCTGGATAGACATCATGCCAGGCAGAATATCTGATTTTGAGTAGTTGAACTGTGAAACAGTATCAAACTGCATAGTCCTGATATCTTAATCTACTGAAAAAATCATCTTGTACAGATTTATAACACTGTTTCAATTAATGTATGAGCATGGCTACAGGCTAGTGGAGCAGGTAATACAGCTGCAAGCTGCAAACCTGATCAGCAGCTGGCACAAAATGTGATCAGTCCTAATCCTACTCTAGTGATAATCCAGTTAATCCGGCATCTGGAGCCGTAAGAGCCATGCTTTCTGCTTTTTAAAGCCATCTGTTCAATTCTTTGTAGTGTTTCTGTATGTTGACTGTGTGTGACAAATCCAGCTAAAGAATTCCAAGTGACTTTTCCTAGTTCACACCTGGCTGCAGTGCGCATCCTAAAGAGGTTTCGTGTTAATAAGTGTTTGTGGAGCTACACTGTCTCCTAAATCTTGTCATCTCGCTTGTATTTAGAGCCACATAGAAAAAGTGCAAACTGATTAACACACACACACTAATCCATTAAGTTACAAATGTTAGTCAAAGGACAAAGAACGGTGATTGAAAAAAGGACAAATCTAAATCTAAAATCCATCCCAAAACAATGAATGCTAGTGAAAAAAATGTGATGTCTGAGATTTTGACTGAAGACAGACGTCTTTACACCTTGGCAGGAATAAACAGAGACACTGGAGTGTAGAGAAATGATGAGGCAAGAAATCTAGAGTTAACATAAACATGACTTATTTTAAATCAGCTCTAAATATGGTATGCATCACTGCCCTTAGCAGTACATACATACATAAATACATAAACATATATACAGTATGGGTGCATGTTTGTTGTAAACCAAATGTGACCAAATGTAATGTTTTGAGAAATGTTTAATTGACTTTTAACTGAAGACTAAAATAAGCCTTTTTAGTTACAGATGTCATGGTTATGCTTATGGTATTAGGTCTAGGCATAGCATTAATTAAGTAAATTAAGTATTATGTCAATAACCGGTCCTTACGAATATAATTAATGTTGTGTGTGTGTGTGTGTGTGTGTGTGTGTGTGTGTGTGTGTGTGTGTGTGTTTCAGCACACTGCTCTAATGCTGCTGTAATCAGGTCTAAGCTAAGAAAGAAACCTGGCAATTTCGATGAACACTAAAGAAACTCACTTAATCACGTGCATACGTACACACACACACACACACACACACACACACACACACACACACACACACACACTAGTCAAATAACTCACCCAGAAGCTACTGTAAATATTACACACCCCAAGAGCAGAAGAGAGAGGAAAAGAATAGTTTATACACAGAGAATGAGATCCTTATCTAAGACAATAAATGGCACACAAACAGACTCCCAAACACACACAAGACTCTCCAAACAACTATACAGTCATACTCATTCTCTAAAATGCATAAAAGAATTTCCACCGTGTGTGCAGCTCTAACCTGTGTGTTCTCGTCAATATCTCTCTCTGTGGGGGAAGAAACAGTGCTGCCAGAACAGCACTCCAAAAAATCCTCCTCACTGAGGTGGCCCTGGTCTCCCTGAGCCCCTCTGATACACGTAAAAGGAAGAGCAGGTAGGCAGCATATACCACCTGGACACAGCCTGGCCATGGCCATGTTCTAGCCAGCACCCATGCACTCACACACACAGTGAACTTTCACACTGACTTCCTCAACTGAACTCACACATACACACCCTTTTAAGAAGAAACTCCTCTCTCAGGTGAGTAGGCAAAGTTAAGGATTATCCTGTTACCTGGAACCGCCCCCTGAGTTGCGCCACACACACACACACACACACACACACACACACACACACACACACACACACACACACACACACACTCACACACATGGGCATGAAAACGGAAAGACTATAAATAAATGCAGGTAAACCGGTTTTACAAGGCTTCAAGGGAAATGTATGAGAGGGAGAAGGTCTGCCATTGGCCCTCACCTGCTGTCAATGAAAACCCATAAATACCCAGACAGGAGCAGGCCACAGGTATGATAATGAAGTTTATGAGATTAACAAAGGAAATGCAAAGTATAATAAATCCTTTCACGTTCGTGAGCTGGAAATGGAATTTGAACATCTTGTATCTGAGGCTTTATTACATCACACAGGAAGCTCATAAACAAGAAAGTGAACTTAATGGCTAAAAGAAACACGCCGTGATGTTAAATAAAATAGTAATTGGTATGACAATTACTATATGACAATTACTATTACTATTATATATGACAAAGTGAAAACGGAATTCTATACATGACTGTAATTTCTTTAAAACATCACATGTACATATGATTTGACCCTTTTCGAAAAACCAGACATTCAGCGCAGGTGCCTCCCATTTCTCTTGATCACTTGACTGAAGTCTACATGTGGAAAGGTTTATTGATTGGACACGATTTAAAAAGGCTCACAACTCTCTATAGAAGGCCTCACAGCTGACACAGCATATCAGAGATATCAGAGTAAAAACCAAGCCTTGAGGTCAAAGGAACTGCCTGCAGAGCTCATAGACAGGAATGTTCCAAGGATCAGTTCTGGGGAAGGCTACAAAAAAATTCTACTATACTGAATATTCCTCCATAATTCCTCCATAATTCTCAAATTAAAGAATAAGTTTGGCACAACCAGGACTCTTCTAACAGCTGGTGGGAGAATGGCCCTAGTAAGAGAGCTGACCAAGAACCCAATGGTCACTCTGACTGCATGGTCATTAGGTTTGAGCTTATTATTGTTTGTTAGGCCTAAAAGTCAGAAAAGCCCTTAAACCTTGCAATATGTACACAGTATTACCTACTTAGCACATAATGCCATTTTCTCAAATTTAAAACAATTTGGAGAAAGCTGCTCGCACTTGCGTACGTTTTTTACACATAATCTACTTTACACCTCTCTTCACACCTCTGCTTTACAGTGCCTGTGATTTATACACAATCTGCCATTTAACCCCTAATCCTATACTTTGTGATTTAGAAACGCTCTGTAAAGAAATTTTGACAGACGTGTAGTCTATAGAGTGGGGTGTGTGTTTAGCAATGTATATCAGATCTGACTGATATGTTTAAGCAATTGGAGTGGCATAACAGGAAAACAAAGAACAAGAGGCTGAGTACGCACAAGGACACACACGTAGGCACGTTCAGACACACACACCGCACTTACATGCATAGTCTGATGTGCTGCGATGGCTGTCTGCCTCTGTCAGCCAACGACTGAAACCAATGACACGACTGAAACAGCACATTCTTTTGAACACACAAACACACAATCACTAATAAGAATGCAGTGAAACTCAGAAAGATGCAAAACGAGCATGGAGTTTCTGCACATCTCTCACTTACTCCTTTAGGTAATTATTTCTGTTCAGAAACCCATTTCCTTTCTGAAACAGATTTCTCCCCTCAGCACTCTCTTGTTATTAGTTACGACTCATAACTGTCCAGTCGGTTAATCACTTCCGGGGTCAAACTGATAGCAGGAAAGGAAATGACAAGTCTGCGTTTGCCCTTTGCTGCAAGACAGACATAATGACATCATTGCTGTCTAGATACTCTATAATTCTCCATACATGAGGGCATTTGGTCCAACTAGTTATAAAACTACAATAACACTTTAATCACAGAGAGGTAAGGTCCTAGCTCGATTGGCAGGGTTTTCTATTCATACATTTTCCTTGAGGTGTCATCACTTATTGTGTTCTTTCCAATTTTGTTTTATTTTTTTTATGAATACACTCCACTATTGTGCAGTGTCATTGCTCTAGTGAATAAAAGAGAAGTGATCCATCATTGATGCCCCCGAAAAAAAAAATCCACAAATTGCATTTAATTCACTACAGTACATAATAAGACCATGTTTCATGCTTGCTCTACCTACAAAATTTGTATAACCCTTGAATGATGACATCAATGAACATTTTTATTAAGTCATCAGCAGCAAATGAGTAATAGATTTCTCAGAGGTCATAATTGAAATGGGAAAGCTTCTTTCAAGACAGGCATTTGTCAATGGGGCTAATTTTCATCCACTGATTTCTGTTTCCTTCACTCAGTCCAATGCACAGAGACAGTGAAATGCATTCATATTAGCAGTAATATGATAGGACTCCACAAGTGAGGTAAGACGATACATCTCCTGAGGGCAGTGAGGTGTTAACCCCTTTCTGAGCCACTAGAGGGCAGCAGAAGCAGTTGGCATCGAAAGACGATGAATGCTGCAGTCATTTGTATCTGCCTCTTCTGGATGAGCTCTACTGCACATCCATATCCACACACACAAACAAAACACACACCAAACACAAACACAAAACATAAACACGGACACAACACACATGCAAAGATAGGGTCAAGCATCTTAACAAAAAAAAGACCTACAATTATAAATGGTGGTGTTTATATACACATGCACACACACACACACACACACACACACACACACACACACACACACACACTCGCTCAGTCACAGATGACATGATGCAGAGGTCCATGACAGCCTGATGGCTTGCAGGGTTGTCATAGCAACAGCCAAGTTTCCCCTGAATGGAAACTGTCAAAGATGAAGCCACCAGCACTCACATTAACACACATACACAACACAATCCCCCACGGTCTGTTTCAAACTCTCAGCACACACTGCCCGGCAGTAAAGAGGCGGCGTGTCACTTCCTGAGTGGGCATAAAATATCTGAGCTCAGAGCTCTGGCAGCACTGCAGCTCCCAGAACCATATGGGGCTTAGCAGGTTAATCTCTTTCTGCAGAACCCTGTGCCTGAATACACACACACACACACACACACACACACACACACACACACACACACACACACACACACACACTTAGTCTCTATACATTGACTGTCTCATAGCACAGTGTGACATCTCCAACTGGCTTATTACTAATACCAGGATTCTTATTCGAGCTGTAATGTGACAGATAAAAGTCCATACGCCATCTGTTCTCAATCTATCAGAACCAAAATTAGATAAAACCAGCATTTTGCTAGAAACTAAAATTAGAAATGGAAATAACCATGGAAGCTTTTGAGTCTTTGGGTTATCTTGGAATGATTCATGTTTGACAAATATTAAGAGCAAATGGCAAACAACTGGACACAAAAAAAAAATCTACAAATGTCCAGGATGTTTTCCGGATGTGAGGAAACTCTGACCAGTCTCACGAGCTGCATTGACACAGGTCACTCAGTTCATAGCTGAAAGCATCACATTATAGATCTGACAGACAAAAAAAAAAAAATAATTCATGCAGTACCAGTTATTCTAGAAAATTGTTTCTAGAAAATTTAAAAAGCTGGAAGGAATGGTTAAGTAGATGAAATAATGCACAACGATGTCAAATGTCAAATTAAATTATCAAATGGTGGATTCATTTTTATGCTTTTTTGAATACTGCATAATCTGGGCAAATGAAATGATGCTATATTTAAAAACTATGTTGAGCTGGTGCTTAAAGGCAAAAAATGGCATCGTCTGAATGAGGAAGGTGTTTAGTTTCAGATTTTATGCTGTTCTGTAAACAGGCTTTCGAACAGTAATTCTAACCACCACATCTTTTTGTTTGGAGACCTGCCTCCTGTCCACAAACAGGATAAATACTACACAGTTGCTTGCATCATCATGTGGACTGGCAGGACAATTATTTGGAGAAAATAATTTAAATACGCCATCACATTCTCCATCATTTCTCAGCTCTGGAATATAAACTGACATTACAAGCGACATTCCACCCTGACACAATTGTACCTCTTTCACCACCTGGCAAGCGATCCAATTCTCTCTATCCTTTTCTATACTCTGTACACACCGACGGTGAAAATGCATTGGAATATTCCAAAGTAACGTCAATCAGGACATTTTAAGGAGGCAGTGTTAAAAATATGGCAACTGTTAAAAAGCGGTTCCATGCCTAAACCTGCCAACACTGTGCTGTTTTGCCTTTCACTTCTCAACCCTCTCAAAACCATTCTGAATCATCATTCTGTGAGTGTCCTAGAAAAGCATATACCATATTCTTTTTTTTTTTTTTTTTGTGCATAAAGACAGCCACATATTCAGTGGTATTTCTTTTTAAATATCGTCACCATCCTTTCACTAGAATGCCTGGATGCTTGTGTAATGGCGGATAACATGATCGACGTGTAAATATGGATGCCTCCTTTTATTGATTGGTTGTATTTTAGTGGTTCATATCAATTTTTTCTTCTCTCATACAGTATTTACAGAACCAGGAGTGACAGAGTAATCCTGACAAAAGATATTTTATTAAAACTCGATTTTCAGGAAAGTATTTTCATATAGAAACATACACATTTCCATAATACATTTGTGTTTCTGTGGTGAATTATGAAGGATGCAATGAAGAATCTAATGTTTAGCTGTTTATAATATGCACTTTATAACACAGGGATCACGACTGTAAATATGACCATTCCTCGGAACTGAAATCTGAAATTGGTCTATTTATTAACATAAAGACACCAACATATCAAATTATGAACACAAACACACACACACACACACACACACACACGCATGCTCAGACACACATAAGCCACACAAAGATGTGGGTCATAGTGATAATGGTCATATAGCAGACCATTTCTGGTCTCATTGTGCATTGCTGCTGATTGCTTCTAGCATGCCTCATAAATCTGCCTCTCATAATCCCTAACAGAGAGAGAGAGAGAGAGAGAGAGAGAGAGAGAGAGAGAGAGAGAGAGGCAAATGAGAGAAATTGAAAAGAGACATCAAGAGAGAGAGAGAGAGAGAGAGAGAGAGAGAGAATGAGAGAGAGAGAGAGAAAGAGAGAGAGAGAAAGAGAATGAGAGAGAAAGAGAGAGAGAGAGAGAGAGAGAGAGAGAGAGAGAGAGAGAGAGAGAGAGAGTGAGGCAGACAGACAGAAAGACCCCACGGATTATTTTCGGACATGTGGTGCTACTTTGAAGCATAAAGAAGGACGGAGGGAAGGAGATGAGAGCAGTGAAGGTTGAGAACAGAGGGCTGGAAGGAGGGAGGATGACATTCCACCTGCTGATCATGTACTTTTAAAGCTTTGGCCATGATTGAAGTGCAAATGGGAGGTGCAGGCACGCACACACACACACACACACACACACACACACACACACACACACACACACACACACACAGACTTTAAGTAGGCCTAACAACTTCATTATGTTAATGTGAAATGTATGCACTTGAAATGTAAGCGTGTGAAACAGAGAATAGGAAGGTCATGAGAGATACAGTTTTTAGCCTTTAGACAGCTACAGAGTATGTATACAGACAAACAGACAGACACTTGACCTATTGTTGTGTGATAATGTCCAGAAAACAATACAGTTACAAATGAAAAACAGGTCAAAGCACAAGATATATGAATTCTTAGTATATATTTGTAGTAATGGGAGGTTCAGATCATTTTAGTGAATTGGTTCTTTGAATCTCGTTCCTCAAAATAAAAAAATAATTGACTAAAATATTTTTTTATTTTGAGGAACGTGATTCAAAGAACCAATTCACTAAAATGATCTGAACCTCCCATCACTAACAAATTGATCAAAGAAACAAATAAAATGTTATATTTTCAATAAACAGATCCCCGTCTACATACACAAGCTTTGACTATAGTTCCAAAAATAAGAATAGACTAGAATAGAATAGAATAGACTTGAATAGAATAGACTAGACTAGACCTAACTAGAATAGAATAGAATAGAACAGCCATTATTTGTCACATATACATTACAGCACAATGAAATTCTCTCTTCGCATATCCCAGCTTGCTCGGAAACTGCGGTCAGAGCGCAGGGTCGGCCGTATACGGCGCCCCTGGAGCACAGAGGGTTAAGGGTCTTGCTCAAAGGCCTAAGAGTGGCAAAAATATGACGATGCAGCTAAGGACAAATGGTCATAAACTGAATGAGCAGCCCACCTCTCATATCTTCTTTTTGTCATGTGACTCCCATACTTATTGTAACAATAATGTCAAGATCTGGACCAAAAAAAACCTGATCCATTGCACTGTGCAGTTTATATAGGAGTCATGTGATAAAAGAAAGAACAACGTGGAACAAAGTACTCATGAGTTAAACTACTCAATTCTGTTTCCTGTACATAACCTAAGGATCAGAAGCTTTGCGACCGGGCGAAAATGAACAAAATCACTCTTTGAGACTGCTCGTTCTTCTGAGTCACATTAAAGACTCATTCAAAATGAACTAATCGCTCATGAACGACCCATCACTAATATCTGTTGTGTTTCAGTCAGCAATGGTAGCAGCAGCAGCTGGTAATGACAGTAAACTGAATTATAAACCACATGAGTGTGCTGTCAGGTATGGAGTCAGTGAAAGGGTCTGAACAGCGTGACAGAAGCGCTGATGATGACAGACCAAAGTCACAGTAATATTTAGACAGTGAAGAGAATCATTGCTCACATAAGCAAGTACTTCCCGTTCACTTCGTATGGGTGTGTAGCAACACCTCGAGCTCTCGCTTATAGGAGTGGCCTGTTTAGAACGTGTCAAATAAAGAAAAGTAGAAGCCAAACTTTGGGCAAAAATTTGAGCAGTTGTACTTAGTTGAGCCAAAATACTGTTGAATAAGGACTAAATGCAGTCATGAACCAAGGTTGTAAAATAAGGGAAATATAAAAATTCAAAATGGGAAATATCAGATATTCTGAGCCATTAAACCTGGTGCGTGAACTGTTGAGATTTACTGTTGGATTTGCAGAGGTACCAACAGTGCAAACAAGAATGATTCTAGCAGGTAGAGGAAAAGAAAAACTAGTTTTAGTCACGAAATCCCTTGCATATACCGGTGGCAAGACAGCACCAAGCAACAATGAGAAAACCATGACCCTGGATCCTAATTTTTTACCATCTAAACAGACCACAGCTTGGACCACATGGCTTTTATTTGCTAAGAGCAGGGAGCTTAGTGAAATTAAAGGTGAAACATTTTCCTAAAACTCCTAAAAGTAAATAAGTACTGGCAAAAGTAACAAAAAAATGCACAATGAATGCAAATTTCACTCATGTTTGCCTTCATTAAAAATCAGGACAGTTCACTTTTCAGGGGGCCTTTAATTGTTATAGTGTGTTATAGGATCACTTCCTGGTTAGCGGCTAACGCTAGCCCTATACATTCTTTAGTGTTTTCATACATGCACAAAACAAATCGCGTTTTTTTTCGATATGGAGTGAGTAGACAAAGTGCCACTGCTAACTCTAGTTTCTTTTTTATACCCCTGGCATTATTGTGTATGTTTTCAAGTTTAATAAATAAAAATTGCACTCAAAGTGTGAGGTGGAGACTTAATACATTCCTGAGGGAACCCAGATTTTAACTCTGTTCTGCCTGTAAAAAGGATTGCATTCGGTACACATGTGCACCGTTATACCCCTCATTTATATATATATATATATATATATATATATATATATATATATATATATATATATATATATATATATATATATATACATACATACATACATATGAGAAGAAAGTCTTGTGTGTGTACGTGTGTCCCCTTCATCAGTCTCAACTTCTCACCCCAGCTGATCTACTTGTTAGTTAGTGGACTTGTTTCCCAACCTAGCAGTTGCATTCAGGGTGGTTACAGCTACTACACTAATAGCATCATTTTCACCCACATACACACACACACACACACACACACACACACACACACACACACACACACACACACACATAGCATGTCAGTGTCATTACTGTGCTGAGAATATACACCTCCCAATGTTCTCAGCACTGCTCTGTTTCCACTGGCTGACACTGGAGATGGTGGTGATAAATAGTGCTTAGCAACCAAGAGGTTTCAGTCTGTACATCTATAAATGTGAATATACAAGGTTGATATTGCAAATAAGCACAGTAGATGTTACACAACATTACAGAAATGAAGCTCCCTTAGGTGAAATGTCACCTTAAGTCCACTAAGCTGTAATGATTTACCATGTGCAGCTCTAATGAGCTCGATCAGAAACTGCTTTCATATGACCAGCCAGTGCCTTAAACTCAACATGCACACACACACAATGTGTGACCCCTGTGATCAATCACCAGCTTCTGAGAGAACCCACAACACCCACTCTCCCTTCCACTGCCTCATTACAGAGACTCAGGACATGGCATTGATCAAATGGCCACTTAGACACACACACACACACACACACACACACACACACACACACACACACACACACACACATATATACTCTATATGCACATACTATACACAAACACTTTCCTCATTCCTATGTCTTAATCTTACACATATCATACCATCCTGTCTTGCTTTTACACTCACACCCATATCTATCTTTACTTACACACACACACACACACACACACACACACACACACACACACACACACACACCCATATGCCTTTCTCTCTTTCCATGCATTTCCCATGCATATACATTTTTTATTCCTCACTTCTCTCTTTTACTTTTTATTTGCATCATCTGTGGAATTTCTTCACTAGGGAAAATCCGTTACAGTCTGCACCCGAAAGTTTAATAATTAAAGGTTATTTTTGGATTCGGATTGCATTTAAGCATTAATGAATCCAGTCATAGAGATAATAGAGATTTACCTCCAGCACGGCACTATGTATTCTTTCACAATTTACAGTAACTGAATGTAATTTTTGTAATTATAATGTTGTTTATTATGGGGCAGTGTTATAATACATAATAGATATACAATTGACACATAATAGCTTGCTATTCACTATATACGCTCAGTACATAGAGTTTACTGTGGTGTGTGTGTAAGAAGGCGAGCCTGTTACATCACTTCCCTGCGTTTGACTCTGTGAAGCGGGACCTATTGTGGCTTCATTTTCCTGAGTGTAGCCTGTAGACACGGAGTCTCATATACCCCGCTCCAATTCAATTACTCAAGCCCTCTCTATTCAATCTTTTCTGGCTTCAATACAGCTCGGGCTTGGCTCAAATACCCTATATGTGAATGTGTGTGCGTGTGTGTGTCTCAGATGGCATCAAGATTCGGGATGATAATGTTAAATGATAAATGATAATGATAAAGGTGCAGCTGATCATTCTGCTGTAAAATGATCAAATTCCTCCCTCGTTTCTCTTTGGCTCTGTGTAACGGCAATTTTTACAGCATGATGGATTCCTTCGTTGCCCTCAATCTTCACAGCCCATTAATAACCAGGCTGATCCCTTGGCCAGCTAACTCTTTCCAATTCCAATTAGCCATGGAAGTGTGGTGTTTAAGGTGAGCAGAGGGTTATGATTTCAAGTCTTGGGAAAGAGTTAATCCCGAGTCCTTTATGGGACCTTTTTGTTTAAAGTTGCTGAGTTAAAGTTTTATTAAAGTTTATCAAATCACTGATGATGCCAAAGACTATACAAAATAATGTGAATGTGAATTATACCTAAATCTTTGTTAAATGTATTAACAAATCTCTTGCAGATCTAAAGAAACGTGCGCTATTAAAAACAGCCACATCTGAAGGAGAAAGTCTATTATATATAAAATATAAAGGTTTTTGTATTAGTTTTCATTATAGTGATTATCCAACACTTTCTGCTTAGCAAAATAATATACACGAAGACACTGCAAATGTCCTTATACTGTAGCAAGTAAAACTATCTTGCATTAGCTCACATTTATTTAGTAACTTTTAAGTTTATATACTATTATTAATTAACTAAATAATTCACTTAATGTTTTATTCATTGATATAAATATAAATGCATAAACTAGCAAAAACCATCTACCACCAGACTATTAATTAGTCTTATTAATAGTTGTATAATAATATATTCAGCTTTAATTGTCATCTTATAATAGGGAATAGCCACTTAACCCTATTTTAAATGTTGGACTAGTCACAATAAAATCATTTTCAAAAACTGTAAATCTACATGTACACTATATTAAAATTAGTTTATATAATTTATACATCCTTGCACACAATTATAATGTTTTCTAATATTAATAATAATAATAATAATAATCATTAGAATAATATTCTAATAACAGTTTTTCATCAATCTGTGAAGATGTGTACATTATACCAAACACAAGAAAAAATTAAATACACAGAAGCAGGTGAATTTGTAGGCCATTAACAGAACCACTTTTTCCACACCAGGAAAATATTTCCAGAAGGTGAAAATAAACCCTGGTCAGTCCATTACAGTAAATAAACACATTTGCCTGGGGCTTGTACAGATGATCAATTCACCATCCAGCATGTTTTTCGGGAGGAAAGTGAAATAACTGGATGCAACCGATGCATACGCAGGGAGAACATGTGCTGATCCGCATCAAGCTCGTGGTCGAACCAGAGACCCTGAAGCTGTGAGTCATCAACACCTACCCACTTGCTAACTGTACACTTTTATTAACAATGCTCGTTCAGACACGTTATTTATTTTAACTGAAGGTGGCGTATCTTTTCTATTTTTACTCGTTCTTCACAGTCACTGCGACTTAAAGAGAGTGGAAAATTACATCAGAATAATTCAGCTGCAGTAATTGTGTGGAATCATTTTAAAAATGTCCTGTCTATAAAACAAAACAATTGAGTGAAAATTTCATGTGTAACCCATCTGAGCTGAAATTCATAACCAAGTAAACAAATAAATAATTAAAAATAAAATTGCTTGTTTAAAGCATACATAACTCACATTTGTGTAATAAATATCACCATATTACAGCTAAATTATATGAACAATTTTTCTTGGCTGGTGTGTAGAGATAGATATTTCCACATGTAAACCATGATGCAGCTCATGCACCTGTTACATCATACAATTTGTTAACCATGTATAGAGTAACCCCTGTGAAGTTGGAATCTGGGTTCTGCAGCCTGTGGAAAACTATTTGAGTGGCACCACAAAATATATTGTCCAATTAAGTGTCTCCACATAAATGTGTTTTGTGTGTCAACAATGTCCTTGTGAAGAATCTCTCCGAAGCAAGGGAATGCTGCTTCAGCTCTCAGTTCACTGAGGAGGTACTTAAGCGGAGGTGTGAGAGGCTCTCACTCCCATCATCCATTTAAATCAACCCCACAAACACACCTCTCTAAACCACTCACTCACAACCCAATACACTCAGATACACACTCCAACAGGACCTCCTCCCACTCTCTGGCACTTTCTCTTTCGCTCACCATCCGTCTTGCCACCACATGCGGTTTTGTCCGGTGCCTTGCTGAGCTGCTCTGCCTGACAACAGCCGCACAGATACAGCAGACAACTTAGCTTTCTAGAAATCATAGGCATGTTTATGGTTATGGTAGGTTAGTTGTGTTTTACAGATTAACTAACTGCAAATCTAGCTAGCTACGTAATGTTTAATGTCTTGTACCGATCTTGCACTAAAGTACTAACCTGATAGCTACCAAAATGTTAGCTAACTTACTCTAATTTCACCTCATCAGTGCAACCACTAAGTAACTAACTCATCACTAAGATGACACTTGTTATCCAGCTTTTGCTTACAGTCTGCATAGCTATGGCCATAGAGGTGGTATCAAAAACTTTCAAGACTAGCTCTGTTTACAAGAAATTTTGACATTATTACCTTCAAAATAGTCCACTCGCACAGCAATACAGCGTCTCCAGCATTCCTGACAATTCTGGGATGGGTCTTCTTTTCAAAGTGTGTCAAGCACCTTCTGCGATTCGTGCTGGATCTCCGCAATAGTGTCAAAACAGTAACCTTTGAGCTGGATCTTCATCATTCAGGAGCAAAGTAGTTTGAGTGTGGAAGTGAGAGGAGAGCTCTGGTGAGAATAGCACCAGTTGCACAGCTCCCCATGTACACAGGACAATGTCTTTTGGCACAATGACTTATGAAGGTCGGTGCTTGCTGTGACTATGCGTGCAGCCTTGTGCTGCCATCTGTTGGCGTATTACAAAACGAGTCTCAAAACTTTTTGGTACCACCTCGAATGTCTGATTAAGAAATGCCAGTAAATATGGGTGCAAGGTAACCAAAGCAGAAATGTTGACCAATGTTTTACAATGTAGACTGCAAAATACAGTGGTCAATACAGGTATCCATGTAGTTTTTCTCATATACATAGTGCTGTGGAGTCACAAAATATTGTGAAAGTGATTCAAATATGCATATGAGCAAGACATCGAATTTTCCTGGCCTACTGTGGCTTCGCATCTCTAAAATCTCGGTTGATATTTGTTTTTATTTGCTCACGCTGTATGTTTTTTATTATTCTTATTATTCCCTCTCAGTTTGATTTTCTCTCTGCTGCTTTTTCTCACTTTCAGACTACTGTTCTCTCTCTGCTTCAGTCCGCATGCCCCTGTTTAGCCTGTTGGCACATGTTTTAAGTAGCGCCGAGAAGAAACAATGGGAGAAAGAAAAAAAATTGAATCGAGTGAAATAAGGATTAGGTTGCAATAGGTTTTATCTAGAGGCTCACAAGAAGCAGAGACGCTTTCCAGGCTCGGTGCTCGGGAGGCCGAGCGAGTAGCCGGCACGAGTAGGTGACATTTCGCAGAGCTATTAAATATGGTGTGTGTAAGTGTGTGTTTTGTGTGTTACATGTTATTTCAAGCACATGAGTAGAATTCTAATATGCTTTGTGTTTCCTCTCTTTTCATTGCTCCTCAGTTTTTTCCCCACACCATAATTTCCTCACACACACACACACACACACACACACACACACACACACACACACACACACAAACACACAGCTCGGCACACACATCATCAATCCAAGTAATATTAAAATCTTGACCGAAGCATTTAAATATCCATGGCCACTGGCGTGTGACTAAAAAAAAGGCCAAGTTTCCAAATATAACTCGTTTCTGCATGCGTGGTGTTGTGATGATAAATGATAAGCTGCTTCTGCTTGTTGTTTGTATCGCAACATGCAAAGTAGATCCATTTGCCAGTCATATTTCAATTATGAGACAGTCGCGAGATGTACCGAATAAACAGAGAAGCACAAAAGCCTCACTCACTCCTTTACTCTGTGTTTATATAAAATTAATTTTAGAAAATCTTGTACACATGGGGCGCCAGTCAAAGGCATTATACATAAAAAAAAAAAAAAAATCACTAAAATAAATCTTTTTATATATATCTTATTTTTTCTTTATATATATATATATATATATATATATATATATATATATATATTTTTTTTTTTTGTTGAATTTTCTATCCATTAACATTTTTTCTATGCTACACCTATGTGGTTTTGAAAAAATGGGGGCCGTGTGGAAATATTCTGAATTTAACAGTTACATAAGAAACGCATGTCTGGTTTCTAATAAAGTAAAGCCCACTAGCTGAAACTTTATACAATGGTCATGCAGAAATTAAAGATATTTAAAAATCACGTTTGGAAATCAGAGTTGGTCAATGGGGTAAGGGGCAGAGGAGCAGGGTGAGAGATTGTGGTAAAAGGTCAGTGTAGAAGATTGAAGGAAAAGAGCAAGGTAGGCGTTCAGGGTAGGGGAATGGGGGTGGAGAGTGCAGGTGGACTCTGATAGATGAGGTCAGAATTTCACATTAACTGCTGAAAGAGGAAAAAGGATTTTTCACTATGAGCATGTTTCCAGAAAGTGTGTAAAAATAAACGCAGCCCGAAACCACACCGTCAAACTTTGTGTGTGTCCATGCAAGTGTGTGTGTGTGTGTGTGTGTGTGTGTGTGTGTGAGGGAAAATGTGTGTGAGAATATGTGTGTTTGTGTGTTTTCTCCCCCACAGATTGCTTGGGTCAGAATGAGTGGCTCCTATGTGTGTAATGCTCTCGTTGGCCGCCCCCTCAGCCTGCACTATTGTGCAACTGCTTTACTGCGGCAACACACAAACATACACATACATTTAACAATACTTAAAATCCAGATTCTGGTTTAACTTTCTTTCCCAGTGAAGGGGACGTGGCCTTCATGCCTGCCTGTGTCAATAATGTAGATGTAACCCCTTTCAAGGTGTACTAAAATAAATCAAATACACAATTATTCAAATTAAATATTTGATTAAACTGCAATTGGGTCATACTGAACCATAAATCAGGAGAGCCGCTCTCCATTGTCTATTTACACACATATACAATACACACACGTACACACATACACCTAGAACCATTATAAGGATAAGAATGGTAAACACTGCTTATTTACCTGATGGTCAGAAATCTCAGGAGCACATTTCCTGGTCACCATAGAAACCAAGACAACATGGTTGTCTTAGATGCTATACTACTCTATGTGTTTATGAAATGAAAGACAAATGTAGGTTCAACTGTCTTACAAACCTGACGAGATCCAAGTTTTAAGGTTGTTTTGAGCATTATATGGATGTTTATAATAAGGTTATATATGATTTGTGGACACCTGACTATAAGACTCACATGTGTTTTTCTGAACGACTTAATCCTCATGTTTAAGTCACTGCTTATCCACTACACATTTCTTTTTCGCACCATCTATAACTCAAATTTGCACTACTGTACATTCCACCCATATTTATACTGTATATACTTTATCATACATCAAAGCCTTCTCTGCTGGCCTAAACACTATCAGAAGCACTGACCTACATTAACAACCTAAATTCTCATATTTGTTCCATGAAATTGTATTAATTTATTCCGAACAGTTTATTCTCTTCATTTCGTAGCGCTTTTCTTGGCTGCACTGCTTCCAGTATGTGTAAAGATGTTAGATTTTTTGTCCAATCAGATTTCAGCCTCTTGTGCTTCCATGTCAATCTAATCTGACCAGTGCCTTCAAAGTCTGTCCTTTTTTTTAACATAGTCTCCTTAATAAACAACTCTGTTTCTTTAACCAATCAGATTTCATATTCGCTTCATAGCATTAGCATTGTTCCATCCTCTGATTGGTTGGTCAGAGCGAAATTTTTACAGCCAAGTTCGACTGGCAAAACGAGTGTAGCTCTGCACACATTAATACATCAGAGTTAGACTTTATTACACCTATGGATAAAGAGAAATTGATTTGGTCTCGGACAGATTTAAAGATCCATTTTCAAGAAAAGCTAGACATCGTAAGGTGGTCGGCCAACCCCGAAGCTAGCTAGCTTGAGTTTGTTCACCACTTCCAGACCAGTGAATACGAGCGGTACCACTGGATTACAGCCTCTGAGTAGCAGTGCAAATTATAAATCTCTCTGGTAAATAGGTTGTATTTTATTTACATTTTAATGTTTTTGTCCTGTTATTAGACAAATATTGATTCTGAACTCCAGATGATGTTGGTGCACAGATGTGGTTGTAGTGTAGAGGTTTGGAGTCTTAACTGGGTTTCTTGCTTTAGTAAAATGGTGTTCACCCTCCATATGTGAAATGTCTCTCTTTCTGTAATGCCACGCTGTTATATTCCGTATTTGTATTGTATTGGTGGTTTCTATAATTGTGACATGATAGTGGCGGTATTAAGAGGTGGATTAAGTCGGGTCGTCCCCACTGAAGGCCCAGATACCAAATGCATTCATACATTCTTGTACATAACTATATCATGTCATTTGAGTATATTATCTTCTGAAATGTCTGTCTATGCATAATCCTTGCACAGTATATTGTATATTACTATATATACCATATTTTATTCCACATTATTCTGTACATTAATCACCCTCATTCCTCTATATATGGAGCTCATACCCTATTTATCTTACTGTTATTTATTGCAAATAGCCACTTATACACTTCTGGTTAGATTCTAACTGCATTTAATTGGCTCTGTACATGTACCTTGCACATTGACAATAAAGTTGAATCGAATCTAATCTAATCTAATGTAGTCTCCATTTGTGGTTATAATATCCTCCACTCTTCAAAAAAATGTTCCACTAGATTGTAGAGGGATTGTGGAGATTTGTGTTTAGTCAGCCACAAGGGTGTTAGTAAAGTCAGGTACTGATGTAGGGTGAGGTGAGGAGGCCTGGGGTGCTGTCAGCGTTCCAAATTCATCCCAAAGGGGTTCAGCAAGATTGAGGTCAGAGCTCTATAGCAGGCCACTCAAGATCTTCCATTCAAAAGCATACCTTCATGGAGATTGCTTTGTGCACAGGGGTATTGTTATGCTGGAACAGGTTTAGGTCTCCTAGTTCAAGTGAATTTATAATAATTTAATGCTCCACATCCAAAGACATTCAATACAATTGTGCGCCTCCACTTTTGTGGTAACAGTCTGGGGAACAAAACACATATGCCTTTAAGAGTCATGTGTACCAATAATTTTGTGTATATTGTGTAAATAATAAATGACCAATGTGTTATTCATGGCATGTAAAACAAAAAAAGTGAAAAGGAAATGTATACCAATGTATTAGGCTTCTCTGTTGTCCCTTTTTACAAGAACAAATACATGATCTAATTCGTTACATTGAGAGATAAAAAAAAGTAACTAAGCATAGCTTAGCTGTTCATGTTTTCCTTCTGGTCTAGTTGTGGAGAAACACCTCATGCAACAGGCTGTACATGAGCTAACAAATATCATGCAATATGTTTTATACAGTGTGTTTCTTAATCAAGTGTCTTTTGGGAGGTATTAGTAGCAGGACTATCAGACTGCTGTACTGGGTGGAAGTGCACTAGACTTGAAATGAGCACACTCTAAGCAATAAACAACTCGTGTCCTTCTCTCCTATCCTTTAATGCAAGTTTCAGTCTTTATAATCTACGGAGGTGGTGAAATACACATAAAAGAATAGTTACACACAGCATTGAATTAAAAGATCAGCGTTCCGCCAAATTTATAGATTACAGTAATGAGGTGAGGTCGTGCATAACATGCAAAAATAAAACTAAACCAGCTCAGATTGCGCTACAGACAAAGAAAAGAGTGTAATTTAAGACAAGGGAGCAGGGATGTGGTGAGTCAATGTGAACTGAGGCCACACACACACACACACACACACACACACACACACACACACACACACACAATTGATACTGAGGGAAACAAAACCCTTATCTCTGAGCATCTTTGGGGTTAACACTCCCTCCTGCTCTCTTTTTCTCTCTTTTCATTCTTTATGTCTGTATATCGCTCGTATCATCTCTGTAGTCTCTGTTCTGTTTCCGCCACAATTCTTACACACACATTTACACACACACACACACAAACACATACATGCACACGCACACGTCTATGTGTTTTGGGGATTGATCTTTTTTCTTTCATCTCAGGGTGATACAAAATCCCACCCTCTGTTGGCTGCACCTGCATACTGTGCACTTGTGGTAAGTGTGTCTGTGTGTGCGTGCGGGTTCCCTCTTCCTCAGTGCACACAAAATGCACAAAAGGATTCTAAAAAAAGCAGGGACCATAGCTTCGGGTGCTCCCTTTCTCTTGTTTTACGCTGAGCTCCTCTGAAACTGGGGCGCAAAACCCGTGATATCGGCTGCGGCCTAGCTCCATAATAAACATCTGAAATCTGAACGAGATGGGAACCTTGTAAAACACTTCGTGATCATCTGCGTTCCGGGAAACACAGGCCGCAGCGGATGTGCGAACTGCAGCTCTGAAGGCCTGGCCTTGATTTTAACTTCTGTCAACTTTTTAAGAAATCCATACAGCCCTTAAGATCAAAGACTAGAGAAAAAAACAATTACTTCCGTTATTTTCAATTCTACACATGATCACTTCAGGTCCATATCTGTGGGTTTTAAAGTACAAATATGTCTCAATTTATTTCATATATTAAAATGAATTTTAAGTTTAGATATATTAATTTATATTAAAATTTAAAACACAAAATCATGTACCAGCAACAAGGAAAAGTCTAATTTGCTACCTTTATTTTTTATGTAGCTACTAAGAGGATTAATTATTTTATATTAATCTCAATTGTCCAGTTTAAGTTTTAAAATTGTTTGTTTTACTTAGTTTTTTAAAATGAAGGAAAAAATACAAGAATATAGAATATATAAAAAGCACTACAGCAACACCTTTGTTGCAGGATCATACCAAATTCTATTAGACAAGATACCAATGCGGAGTATTGGACTGGTGTCATCGCTGAATTCAATTTTATAGATTTATGTTTAGAATGAACCTATTTGAATATTCAGTGCAGTTAATTTACCTTTGAGCATATTTATGTGTGTTGGGAGAAAACAACACAACCTGGAGGAAACCCGCATTTACATCGGGAACAACGAGTTCGAAATTCAATGTTAACACTATTAAACAATTGCAACATACAGAGAACCTTGCTAATATGTGGTGCAAACAGATTATTTCAAGCAATAAATGAGTCATTCTGTAACATGTACAAGTTTCATATATTCTAATGTAGCAAAAATAACTATGCTAGGTATATGAATATGACATAAGAGGTGACATAGCCGGTCGCTTTTGAGATTGTCCTCCCCCAGACCCCTTAAAACCTGGCAGTAGAAATTGCTATTGATGGTCTGGGCCCTGGGGACGAATTCTCGATGCACAATGTCGAAAAAGACAATGAGCATGCATGTGGTCGAGCTGCGGACCTGCCTCACCTTTTTCGCTCATGGAAATTATGGGCTCTATGGGATCCAACTATGGGATCCAAGGCATGCTGTCAGAGTTCTTGGCAGATTTCGGCACGTTGTTTCTTCTGCTCCTGGGTCAGCAGCCTAGGGACGAACTTGGCAGCGACACAGCACATGTTCAAATTACACATAAAGCTTGCCTGGACTGTTCCGTATGACACACTGACAATAGCAGCAGTGTTGTGGATTGTTCTCCGATAATCATCATGCACAATCTGCCGAATGGTCTTGACATTGGTCTCGGGTTGAGCTTGTTGAAGGTCTTTCTGATCTCTCATCTTCTTCCAGTGATGTTCTTTCGCTCTTAAAGGGTGCATGACTCTCAGACAAACTAAGAGTTTAACTAATTGCAGTATCGCCGTAAACTTGACGAATCATGTCAAATGTCAGATTTGCCCAGTTTCATGCAGCAATTCATGTTTGCTCTTTGTTCTAACTTGCTGTTGATGATAAAATCGCAGATGTGGTAACATGTGTTCAGAATAGCACCAGTTGCACAGCTCCCCATGTACACAGGACGATTTCTTTTGTCACAGTGACTTATGAAGGTCGGTGCTCCCAGTGACTGTGCCTGCAGCCTTGTGCTGCCATCTGTTTCCGAGTTACAAAACTAGTCTCAAAACTTTTGGATACCACCTCATATAAACAGGAGACCAGTAGCTAAACCAGGGGTCATCAACATGGTGCTCGCGGGCACCTGGTAGCCCGCAAGGACCACATGAGTAGCCCGTGGGCCTTTTCTAAAAAATAGCTGTTCCCTACTTTGTTAAATCATTGTTGATAATTATTATGAGAAATCATTAGCATGATCAGTGTCTTCACATAGATGAATATCATTCATTATTAATAATAACATATAATAAAAGGTAAATTGAGCACATTTGTTATTTCAGATAAAACTGAAAACTGTGTGTATCAAACTGGTAGCCCTTCACATTAATCAGTACCCAAGAAGTAGCTCTCAGTGTCTAAAAGGTTGGTGACCCCTGAGCTAAACATCTCATATAGTGTCATACTTCAGTTTCTTGCTCCTGCTTTAACAATATGCCAAAATCTCACACTCTTCCATTGTTTAAAACAACAAAAAAACAAAACAAAATTGGATCCCCTAACATGCAAAGCAGCCAGTGGTTCCAGTTACAAACAACACCCCCACAACAATACCAGCCTGGTTTAGAGTATATTTAAAATGTAAAGGGTATAACCAACTCTCCGCCGTGTATAAGGATCAAATCACACTCAGTAGCTTCACATTACACCACAATACTGCTGAGTTATATGTGAGGGGTCATCAGTGTGTTGGCTTCTGAAGTACATGTTAGTCAAAAGGCTGTTTTCAACTCAAAGACTGTTAAAAACTCAGTGAAATAATTAGAAGCTGTTTCTCACAGGCGTTGTGTTACTTTAATGAAAAAAGGGGGAATGGAGAGTCTCAAAATATTTCATTACATTCTGAAAAAAACTCATTTTGCTAACTATTTATATTAATTATATTTCCTATTGCAAGAAGAAGAAGAAATCAATGACAGTGTGTTATTAGGGGTGTCTATGTTTACCTGAAATGGTCTTTATTTCAAAGATTAAAAGAAGAAGACTAAAACAAAGAAGCAGCACCTCAAATTACAAAGTTGGTAATAAGATTAAGTGATAAAATCCTTATTAAATCTCTAGTAATCTATAAGTGCTGACATTTTGATTAAAACAGGCAGTGCAGTCAGCATATATTTGTCATAGTCGCTGCAGCTTGAAAGATTTCGTATGTGTATGAGAAATAAAATGTGAGATAAAACAATAAATATCTTGCCAAAAAGGTCAAGACACTTCAGATTTGCATCCTTCAAGCTGCATTACTCAATATTCGGTTACACCACAAAACATAGTTAGGATGTAAAAGGAGACATGAATGAAATATTTATTAAAGCCCCTGACAAAAAATACCCCACTGACAGAGCAATCTGATTAATAAATTATTAATAACTCAGAAAACTGATAACTTTAAAGAACATACTAATCAGGATTCAGCTTTAGGTTTTACACTAGAAGATATCACAGGGTGTATTTTATACTACTGTGGTCTGTTAGGACTCATAAACATACAGTGTATGTGAAAGTAATTGGTCATTCAAAGTAAACATTTTAGCTTTAAAATGGTGTTAGGTGTCAATATACAGTGTGTGACTAATTTACAGCTTAAGTCACACACATTCAATGGTGCTGTAATTTTAACTTCTTGTACATTTATAAAAAAAATAAAACCACAAAAGCACAACTACAGCCTGCTCCAATCTTTCAATCAGTAACATAAAATAAAGGCAGAAAGTTGACGGGCCGTCATTTGAAATCGAAGTGAATAATATTTTATCAGCAACTGTGTTTTGGGTAAATTTGAGTCCAAGACCCTCAGCCTATGTACCGTATTTTCCGGACTATATTTTTTTCCCACTCTTTGAACCCCATAGCTTAAACAATGAAGCGGCTAATTTATGGCTTTTTCCTGGGTTTATCCGGTTTCACAAGCTTCAAGCCAAAAAACTGAACCCCATAACATTAGACCAATGAAATTGCCGAACGGGTTCAGGTCAACCAATGAAACTCTTTATATTAAATCAGATGCACTCCCACTGAATCGGGCCGCACCACATCATAAACATGGATGAGGTTCCTCTGACGTTTCACCTGCTGCTCACTTGGACTGGCAACAGGAAGTGCGAATCATTCGTCACGCTGAAAACAACCGGGCATGAAAAACCGCCTGTGTTCTGAGCTGCACGGCATCGGGTGAAAAGCTTCCATTGATGGTGATTTTTTTAAACGCACGACGATGCCAAAAGAAAAACTCTCAAGAGAAATTGTTGTGAAAGGAAGGAGGAAGACAGTGAACAATGACTTTCTTGGTAGGCTACTGTTTAGATACAAGCCGTGTAACAGACACTGTCTTTCGTTAAAGCCTGTGTAAAGTTCATTAGTTTCAATGTAGACATTTAAGTTCAAAATAAAAATCTTTGTAAAATTCAGTGGATGCGGCTTATATTTGGGTGCGCTTTATAGTCCGGAAATTACGGTAATCATGTTTATTAATCAAGTCCAAATGTGAAGCCTCTATTAATAGTAGTAATAGTGCTGTGCAGTACAATAACCAAACCAGATGTGGATTTTTCTTTCTCAAACAACACACAACACATTGTAATCTCCTCTGACTGACCTAAATATGTATACACACAAACCCAGTTTATATCATGACCAATGTGTCAATGAAATGGGTCACATGTTTTTCCTTCTCTTGATAGTAAATCCTCTAGTTCCTGGTAGATCTCTACCACTCTTATTCAGCTCTCTTTTCTCTCCATGTATAGTGTCATTCCACACCTCTACTGTTTAGGAACAAAGGCTTATCTATTCTAAAATTAGATTTACCTTGGTGTACTCTGCAGATTACTACACCTGAGACATACACACACACACACACACACACACACACACACACACACACACACACACATACACAAACACGCACTGCTGCTGATGTTCAGATATTAATTACAACCCCTGTATTGTTCAGAACACATTACACCAAACATCAACTCCCAGCAACCGCTCTGTGTTCACATAAGACCCTGTCATCAGACCTATAACACAACAAAACACAGCTGTTAATAGTGAGCTTTGAAACCTGATGATAATGGTGAAAAGAACACAATACAGAACTGTCTCGCTACACTGACGCTCTCATCAAGATCTTTTACAGTCGTTCAGTTAAATTATTCATATGAAATGTGCATTTTGTGTACTATGTCGCGATACATACTACCTCTCTATATAAGCTCTCTATATTTAAGAGGAACCAAACACTCCAGGGCATGCCCTTATTGGAAAAACAATTAACAACAAGGTGGTAAAATGTGTTACCACCCACTATGATCTGGGACCATCTGGTAGACAGGCTGTAAAATGTATCTGTTAATATTTGCAATTAATAGTTTAGAACAGTCACCATTTTGTGTCGTCTCTTTATACTGTTAATTTCAGCAGTATTCAAGTGTTATAGCCTCAGGTCTCTTTTGAAAAGTCCTACTGTATGCCACACCTACATCATTTGTTCAGCAATTGTAGCATATCATACGTTTTACTGTAATTCCCAGGCTTTTTTCTTTTTAATTAAATTTTGTACTTTGAATCATTCTTTAATTTTCTTTCGGCTGCTCCCATTAGGGGTCGCCACAGCGGATCATCCGTCTCTATACCCCCCTGTCCTCTACATCTGCCTCTTTCAAACCAACTACCTGAATGTCTTCCCTCACCACATCCATAAACCTCCTCTTTGGTCTTCCTCTTTTCCTCCTTCCTGGTGGCTCCGTCCTCAGCATTCTCCTACCGATATACCCCATGTCCCTCTTCTGCACATGTCCAAACCACCTCAATCTCGCCTCCCTCATCTTGTCTCAAACATGTCCCAACAGTGCAGCCCCTCTAATAACCGAATTTCTAATCCTGTCCATCCTCGTCATTCCCAAAGAAAATCTCAACATCTTCCACTTTGCCATCTCCAGCTCCGCCTCCTGTCTGTTTGCCACTGTCTATAAACCATACAACATCCCAGGTCTCACCACAGTCCTATTAACTTTCCCTTTCAATCCTGCAGATGTCCCTTCTATCACATGTAGTTTAGTTCATTAATGATGTCACTAAATAAATGTACAGTAAATTCAGTTATTGCATATTATCTTAATAAAACCATTGCTAAATTTGATTTAGCTCTGATTCTAAAGTTCAAATGGGAAAATTAAGCCAAAACAAGAGCACCAGTCAAAATATAATGAGGTAATTGTTTTTATATTAATTCATATTATATTATTATAAATATTTTTTTCTGGAAGAATGTGTCCAATAAGCTAAAATGTGTAAAGTTGCTACTCTGTTATGCAGCCAGTCACGAACTATAGGTGGAAAAAGAATGATTAAGAGCAAGAGCATGATGGTGTGTGTGTGTGTGTGTGTGTGTGTGTGTGTGTGTGTGTGTGTGTGTGTATATATTTTATCCTAATAAAATCGAAGGACGAGATTAGAATGGTTTCATCTTGATGCCGCACCATGTGCCAAGTCATCTAAAAGATGAGTAAATCTACTTACTTAGCCATACTCTACACAGCTATATATCTACTTCAATGATACTCTCTTTCTGTCACGCTCACTCTCTCTTCGGCCAGCCTCCAAATGGTACATTAAAGGACAGCATTGTCTTACTCATCTTTTTCAGCCTGTCCACAAAAAAAACAATGAATCACAACTCCGAATGGAAGTGGCGGAGAGAAGAGCAATACCGAGCTACACAGTGATGGCTGCAACATGAGACAGCAAACAGATCAACAATCGATAAAAACAATACAGGACTGAGATACGCAATTAATCTAAGCGCACATGATAAAGCGTAAGCTCAAGCCTGGGCAGCGCTGGGACTCGTAACAGTATTCCGTGGGCTGTGCAGAGCTCTGATGGTTAACAGTGACAGTTCGGCAAACACACTTTATCACTGTCAACTGTGGGAAGACCTTAGCGTTGCTCCTAGTGTATGATTTCCTGCGCACGCTCTCTTCAGGACAGCATGTTGGCATGATTTAGGCACAATTTTCCCATCAGTGACAAATTTTTTATTGTGGCCAAGTCATGTATGAATTGCACTCTGTGAGAGGGTAAATAATGTATTCCACTAAGCCGTCGGAGGTCATAATGAAATTCAGACTTGTCAGAAAATTGGAAGTTGTGTATTGTGAGGAGGATCACGGTCTGAGACACCAGAAGCCCAACACTGTCACTTAAAATTGCCGCTCTTCCCATTGCCTGTGGTTGCTGGGTATTCATATAACAATGATTAAGGGTATGCTATGTGGCAAGTGGCCACTTTTTACAAGTTTTAATTCAACAGCCAATTTGGTTGCTACAAATATGTCCGCATATTTGCGTAGCTTTTATTGGCATTTTAACCATATACAGTACAATACACAGTTAAACGAAACAACATTCCTCCATGACCAAGGTGCTACATAAAACAAGATATATTAACACAAGATTACGCAAAACTAACTAGAACAAACAGACCGTAAAAATGACAGTTAATGCCCATTTGGACAAACGTGGAACGGTGTCCTTCGACTCTAATCCTTGTCCTTGTCTAATCCTTAATAACTTAAATATGATAGAAAGATGCTAGAAAATACATGTTTATGTTCAAACTGAGCTTGTTGATTCTCTGGAATATACTGTGCTCTGCAAAAACTACAAACCAACAAACCCAGAATCTTATAATCAGAAACATGTCTGCACTGATAATACAGTAAGGTTGAGTAATCTGTCAGTTGAAGAGGTGATTTTTCCCATGATACACTGTGTTGGTACAGTTTTAGCAGACTGCCAGTTTAAATGTAGAAAAAGATGCAGACCAGTGATGAGATCTATGAGATCTTACTGGCAATGCTGAGATGTTTTGGCTTGTTATTGGTATCACTTGTGTAGTAGTTTCTCAATATTTTACTACATGGCTTAGTGTATGACATTGGTTTTCTCTATATTTTGTGGATTAGATTTGTTCTGATGGTCACTAAACACGATTTCTGTTGAGAATGATTTGATACTGGGGGCAAGGCATGATTTTACTTTGTTCATTCGTTTTCTAACCAGTTATTGTTAAGCACTGGTTTTATAGGAAATGTTAGCTAAACCTGTCCAGCTTTCAGTGATGCTAGTCATGCTTGGTTTTGCAGGCAGTAATGCAGAATATAGAATACATAATGAATTAAATACAACAGAAAAGTGCTGATGTAGGAAAATACTCTAGAACATTCCAGGGTGTTTTGTTGCTTTTACACCACAGCATATTTTTCAACAATTTATCCATTTGTATCTACATTAAACGTTGTGGGAAATCCATGAGATAAGTCCATTCCTGCTGGGTTTTTACAGCAGATATAAAAACTATTTAAAGTCAATTATCAATACCGTGGCAGCAAGTGTGTGGTCAATTTGGGCGGAGAGATGGTGGGCAAACTAGTAGGTAATCTGGGTTTGTCTGTGACCAGAGAGAAAAACCAGTACAGGTTTTAGTGCGTCTAGAGTGTGCACTTGCTCAAATAAAATGCTGCCTGTCTCCACAAGTCTTTCTTGACATCCTCACATGCTGGGATTTTACAAACACCATCTGACCAATCAACTTCAGAAGTTAACTGTGCTGAGGTATGATGTACCATTAACCCATGTGCTCTACAATGGCTTGTAAAATAATAAATAAAAGCATTGGTTTAAAGTTGTATGTGTGTTTGTGTGTTTGTGTGTGTGGTGTTTGTCTGTACATATTTGGGGCAAAATTATGCCGGAAAGGCCCATTTTTAAAATCTTGCCTATGGTTCTCTTAGACACACACACACACACACACACACACACACACACACACACACACACACACAGACACACACAGAGTCACAATCTGCTGTAATAATGCTGAGGATGCAAGAATAAAGGTAAGTCACTCTGTCTCTGCAACTCTTTCTCTCTAACCATCTGTCTCTCCTTTTCTTTTTCTCCCTGACAGAGCATCTCTTCTCCCTCCTGCAGGCTGAAAGTTCTAGGCCACTTTGTAGCTTTCCTCTATGAGGACACACGCTTGGCAAACAGCACAGTGTCTAAAAATAAATAAAAAATAGAACGCAAATGTCATTCATTTTAATCTGTCTCTGCAGAGTGCATGTCGGTCTGCGCCTCTAAGCCTGAGGGACGACAGCTTTCAATAACGCCTCACCCTGAATTTTGTTTTCTGCTGAAGAGGGAGAAGGAAAATGTTAGTTCTTTCATACAATCTTTCTACACATCTAACCGCAGCCTAAAATAGATTCGAGGTGACCTAAAAATGGACAAACCGTCACTGAGGTTTACCGAAAGTGCAGAGAACATAAAAGACAGAAAGAGAGAGAGAAAGAGAGAGAGAGAGAGAGAGGTGGAGACACACAATCAGAAAATGATCGAAAAAACCACTTCCTTCGCAAGTCAGTCTGGTGATGAATGTGAAGAAACATGCAAACGACCTTGAGCAAGTCAAAGTGAGATTCATCCAGTTTCACATCTTAACCTTCTTAAGATCTTTACTAAAAGATCTTCTACTGGTTTCTAAATTTGGCTTCAAATACTGAGCTGATCACATCTAAACAAATAAGGTAGCATTACAATCTGTGGTGCAAAGAAACAGAGATCATGTATTCATGCTATACCTTTATCACTCCGCATCATTTCCACTGTTAGTCATTTCACAGTTGTTGAAGGAGCACATTTGGTATTTTAGGGCTGCTTGTGAGATGAACCAAAATTGTGACATGCCGTAGTCTTCCCTTTCTCAAAAAAAAATCCCATCTTCTCCAGAAAAAAACCCCAAAAAACAAAAACCAGAACATTTTCCTGCCCAACAACTATTATTAAATTTCTCATTCCGATTTTTGTCACCCCATACCCCATAAATATGTAATAAATAGACAATAGTAATAAAAAAAATACATAAAAAATATATATTTTTGCTACATTCGTAATTGCAGTTTGTTCGAATGTTAGTTAAAAAAAAATCCTCGTACATCATTCATCAGAATATTGACATTATATGCCAGATCTCTCAGCAATGTGGCAGAACTACAATCATGAGATTTTCCAGGTGCTGCAATTTATGAATGTTTAGTAATAATTCATAAATCTTTAGTCGTTTATGAAATGTTTATAAAAAAACGGAATAGGGTTCTGGACCTCGTACACCTCTTAGCCACTGCAATATTTTTTCATATTTGGAGTCATGAATGTTTAATGTCGAGATGTTATGTAGGGGAGAAAAAAATAAACCAAGTCAATATATACAGCACAAATATTTGTATGAGATTTTTTTTTTTTTCATTTCCATACAGCATACATGGACCCTACACAATTAGTAACAGAAGACACACTTAACTGGATGACAGTTTGTATGTTGTGAGGTTAGAGTACATATGCCTGTTGCATTGGGCCTGTGTGTGTCGATCAGCACAATGCTATTGTTATTCTGTAGTCTGCTCTGTCAGTCTAAGTGCTTTCATCTGAAGAAGCCTGACATGATCCTGTTTGCGGTTCCTACTAGAGCTGAACATAACAATGGCCTATGATTAAACAGAAGGGGCATCTCTTTCTGTTCATATCTCCTTTACCTGCTCATGCTGCTGGAGTGAGTATGGGAGACACAGCTGGCACTGGGGTGAGTGTGCCTCTCTTCCCCCTACTCAAACTCCTTCCATCTCAAAGTACACTCGAACTGTCACGAACAGATGCAGCATCTCTCGCTTTCTCTTTGTTTATTTTTTAATACACTCTTTTCATAAAGCAGCAGGAGGTTCGACAGCCCACAGTTCATCAGGACTCACCGATCTGACTACACACTGTACCACCCACAGCAGTGTTAAAAATCAGACCTGGAAGCAACATGGCAATCCTTATATGAGTCATTCTTGGGGAATCCATTTTTACTGTTCAGATTTGAATTTAAGAGAAAAAAAAAGCATCAAAGACTGATGTGAATCAACCAGGGTGAAAGATAGACACGTGTATTTGTGCAGGCGGCATAAAAGATGAAATGACAATCATGCTGCACTTTACTCAGGTCTGTAGTAAAGCAGAACCGTGGTTACTTCCTGTTTTGTGGGTGAGCGCATGTTAAAAAAAAAAAAAAGAAAAAAAGAAAAACACACACACACGCAAACACAGAGGATATTTTTGGTGTCACACAATATACCGAGAAATAAAGTAGGCGCAAAAGAGGAAACACAGAATAAGAGTTCCTTCCTGTTTCTGTTTTCTTCTTTTAAACTCTGAGAGATAGAAATAGACGAGTGAGGACTAGACGTCCTGACAAATGAGAATGCACAAAGCAGAATTCATTTCTGGTTATGGTTCTTACAGAGAAATAAAATATCCAGGCCTAAATAAGAAAGAGTCCGTTTTAGGTTCATGACCTGACAAAGCACTGACATCACAGTTTCTCTGACATTTTAATCACTGCAGTTCTTCTTTTACCGTGTGCCCCCTATTATAGTATCTCTCTATAGCTGTAATAAGAAATATGAATCTGTTATTGAGTAATCACATTAAAAGAGAAGGATATGGAACAGCTTTGCTCCTGAACCAAAGTAGAACGAGATCAAAGAGAAAGAAAAGAAGGAAAGAAAAAAAAGCAAGTGTGTATGAGTTTGGAGAAAGACCCTGCACTTAGTCCTGTGCTATCCATCTCTATTATATGTAAGAGGGAGACTGGCTTAAAGAGGATACCATTTATCTTACGAGATACCCATGGCCCTTTGTCTTTCTCTTTCTCTTCCTCTTTTTCTCATGCTGACACAATCTCCTTCAATGACTAAGGCTATGTAGTTATCCCAGAGATCCAAGGCCAGTGTGTGATTGTCAAATGTTCTGAGCTCTATTAGGGTTTGATGATCATAATGCTAATAATGCTGCTGTGACGTCTTCATCGTCCCTCTCTTTTCTCTCTGTGTATAAATAAACACACCCTTCAGGTGATGTCCATCTCATTAGCGTGCTCTCTTATCCGGTCGCTACAGACTGCATTGTGAGCACAAGCTATCCAAGGATCTGAGCCCAGCACTCTGTGAACATTTTCAGGGAAATTCTGAACATGACACGAGCTCTGATCTCATTCATGATCTATTGCTTGCACTTACAAAAAAAAAAGCGATATGTGAGCCCTTAATGGAATGTCAGCAATTTTCAGCATTGGCTCTATTTGTAGTATTCTGTATGTGTGATTAACACAGATTATGCAAGTGTCCCTGTACTGAGAATTTTTTTACAAGAAAAATGACTAGGAATCGATAACGGTTGCACTTTTATATTTCATCCCAGACTATGCCAATGTCTTTGTTTTGCAAATTCCCACCCTCTCCTCTGTCACACATAAATGACTCCCAGGAAGGGTGATGCTAACATGCACTTCCTCTAACACACACCTATGCATGTTTCTATACTAAATGTCTGTTCATCTAAACGTACACTCTAATTATAGAAATCAAAAGGTCACTGTGCACTTTCAGGTCAGTACAAGGATTCTGAAACCATACTCGCACGCATACTTGCGAATCTTGCACACTGTCTACAGTTTCGTTTTGCCTGTCGTGTACGAATGGTCCAATTACCGGCGTGTTTACACATAGGTAACCCAGATGCGGTGTGCATGACACACAAATGACGCTTTCAAAAACATATGGAGTTGCTCATTCTTTCATGAAACTGTGTCAATTTCTCGGTGCCAAAAACCACAGCAGCATGGTCTCTGCAATAGCCATACAGAGTAACAACCGTAGCAATACCATGAAATGATATGAGTAATTTGGTTAATTACACTTTTCCATGACAAATACTTACCCTTAATTAAAAGTCCCTTCTGTAGGGATATTTACAATTATAAATACTATAGATTAAAACCAAACAAGCATAGCTCCTGTAATTATTTATATTTTATATATTTTATATAATATTTCATATTCCAAGTACAGAGAAACACAGTAATGCTTATTTATGGCAACTGCACTCCCACAACATATGTAGAGATGAATAAATGTATTGAGACCCCAGACTTACAGCCATATGTGATTCTTCTACAAACTGTTACCACAAAGTTGGAGGCACACAATTATATAGAATGTCTTTGGGTGTGGTAGCATTACATTTCACTTTACTTGAACTAGGAGACTTAAACCTGTTCCAGCATGATAATACCCCTGTGCACAATGTGAGCTCCATGAAGATATGGGTTACATGGGTTGGAGTGGAACCCTACTGAACACCTTCAGGTTGAATTGGAACACTGACTGCACCCCAGGTCTCTTCACCTCATCTACATCAGTAGCTGATGTTAGTAATGCCCTTGTGGGTGAATGAGGAGAGTGGACATTATTAAAAAACCGTATGTCAACAGTCTGCTACACTGTCTCAGGACTACAGTTTGCTTCTGATCACCATCAATGCACCCCGCAACATCGTATATCTGCAATAAATGGACATTCGGTGCAACCCAGATGAGGATGGGTTCCCTCTTGAGTCTGGTTCCTCTCAAGGTTTCTTCCTTATGCCATCTCAGGGAGTTTTTCCTTGCCACAGTCGCCACCGGCTCACTCATCAGGGACAAACTTACACTTATAAAGAACATCCTTTTAATCACCACATTATCTGTGTAAAGCTGCTTTGAGACAATGTTCATTGTTAAAAGCGCAATACAAATAAAAATTAATTGAAGTTGAATTGAATAAAAGCAAATGGAGACTAAATGTGAAATGGGATGTTCAAAAAGCACATACGAATCTTATGGTCAGGTGTCCACAAACCGAGAGTGTGTGCAGGTGAAGAGAAACACGTCTGGCGAAATCACAGAGAACGATTTTACTAAAGGCTGTAATGTGACTAACTAAAACGGGCTAAAGAGTGAAACCTAAAAGGCAGTTAAGGAAAACAGTCAAAACCGTCCAAGACCACATTTGTACAAACTGACGCACATGACCATGTGCCCCGCATACATGAAAAGCCACATCCGTGCAAACACACATACCCCCACACACACCTCAACTCATGTTCTGTGATTAAGACAAGACATAACACATTGTCCTGATCTTTAAACTTTCATTCTCTTTCTGTCACATGTAATTTGCACAGGAGTACAAAAGAGCCAAAACACATACAGCCTGCTCACAGCCTGATACACCTCTACACCCTCATCCCTCTCTCCTCTCTCTCTCTCTTCACAGCTCCTCTCCTGTGCTACACTCCATTGCCTTAATAACTAGAGAAGGCAATGATGGACGATACACCTCTAATTAGGTTTTCAAGTTCAGCCCAGACAGAGAGAAAGGTAGAGGGAGAGAGAGAGGAGAGAGAGAGAGAGAGAGAGAGAGAGAGAGAGAGAGAGAGAGAGAGAGAGAGAGAGAAAAGTAAAGAATTAGTGATAAAAGGACGAGACTGAAATGAGATTGAGATGAACATAGATCAATGAGGAAAAATAAGTGAAGGATAAGAATATACAAAACGGAGGGCAGAAGACAGCAGCAGAGATCAGTTTATATGTAGAACTGCATTAGAATTAGAAGAATAAATAAAAATGGAAACATATTCACAAGGAAACAAATAAAAGGAAAAAAAGGTCATCTTTGTCTCTGATTTGGCTGCAATTAAAGGTGTATATCTATGTGTGTGTTTGTTGTGTGTGTGTGTGTGTGTGTGTGTGTGTGTGTGTGTGTGTGTGTGTGTGTGTGTGTTTGTAGGTGTGTGTATAAGGAGGATTCCGCTACAGACTAGCAGGCTCCAGTCAGACACCTACATCAATAGAAATTGTGTTTAGAGTTTCTGAGCTATAGGGAGAGAGCGAGAGCGAGAGAGAAAGAGAGAGAGAGAGAGAGAGAGAGAGAGAGAGAGAGAGAGAGAGAGAGAAAGGAGGTCAAAATTTACTTTCTGGTCATGCATGTTTTCTTTACAGTACTGTTAAAATGATTAAACAAATACACAGCATATTTTACACAGATCAGCTAGCATTATTTACATTTATATTATGGAAATGAACTAATAACACACACACACACACACACACACACACACACACACTGGTTATACACCAGCGCCTTGTTAAGATGCAGAACCAAGAAAAGATTTCAGTTCCTCTTATTAAATAACAAATGATCTCAGAAGCTTTTAAATGTGTATTTTTATTCTTGCTAGAAATGCAAACCATAAGTCATTAACTAAAACACTTTTTCATTTCAAGTCAAATCATATGTATAAATAACACATGGTATGTATATTAAGGTTATTTATCAGGTCTATAATATAAATAGGTTTTACATCATGATGTTCCTCTTCTTTTTACAGCACACTTCTAAAGTGTAAAAGTTTAAAAGGAAGTCATGCCAAAAGGCAGTGAAATGATATTTAGACATGACTGATGTTAGACAACGTAAAACATAAAGCTTTGGTTATCCAGTTAATAGTCGATTGTTCTCATCTCCTACAATCTCTCGTAATTTCAGATGTTATCTTCAAGCAGTGGCAGGCTGTGTATTTAGTATCTGGGCCTTCAGTGAGGACGACCCGACTTAATCCCCCTCTTAATACCACCACTATCACGTCGCAATTATAGAAACCATCAATACAATACAAACACGCAATATAACAATTACATTACAGAGAGAGAAATTCCACATATGGAGGGTAAACACCATTTTACTGAAGTAAGAAACCCAGTTAAGACTTCAAACCTCTACACTACAACCGCAACTGTGACCCCTACATCATCTGGAGCAGTTCAGAATCAATGTTTGTCTAATAACATGACAAAAATATTAAAACGTAAATAAAATACAACCTACTCACCAGAGATGCAGACTCATAATTTGCACCAATCTCAGAGGCTGTAAGCCAGTGGTACCGCTTGTATTCACTGGTCTGGAAGTGGAGAGCAAACCCTTTCCCAGGCTGAGACAAGCTAGCTAGCTTCGGGGTTAGCCGATCTCTCCTAGCTATCTAGATTTTCTTCAAAATGTATTTTTAAGTATGTCCGAGACCAAATCAATTTCTCTTCCTCCGTAGGCATAATAAAGTCTAACTCATATGTATTAATGTGTACAGAGCTACAGACGTGTTTTGCCAGTCGAACTTGGCTGTAACAGTTTCTCTCTGACCAACCAATCAGAGGTAGGAAAAATGCTTATATGAATATGAAATCTGATTGATTAACGTACCATAGCTGTTTATTAAGTAGACTATGGTAAAAAAAAAAAAAGGCCAGCAGTATTGACTTTGAAGGCCCTGGGCAGATTAGATTGACATGGCAGCACATAGAGACTGAAATCTGATTAGACGAAAAAAATCTAACATCTTTACACATACTGCAAGCAGTGCAGCCAAGAGAAACACTACGAAATGCAGATAATAAATTAATACAATTTCATGGAACAAATATTAGAATTTAGGTTGTTAATGTAGGTCAGTGCTTCTGATAGTGTTTAGGCCAGCAGAGAAGGCTTTGCTGGCCCTGACCGCCCGCGACTGCCTTCAAGGAGACGAACATGAACAAGGAAAAATGTGTATCATAAGGTATTTTTGCCAACTGCTATACAATTAATAAAATGCTGAGTCAAGATTGTGGGTATATGAGTAAGTGTTGATATGTGAACATATACATGTCCATATAAAAATGTATATTGTGTGTATGTATATGTATATGTGTATGTATATGTACACACACACACACACACACACACACACTATGCAAAGGGTTTAGGCAGGTGTGAAGAAATGCTTTATAGTAAGAAGGCTTTCGAAAATATATATTTTAATTGTCTATTTAATGTTAAATGCAAAGAAAAGTTAATAGAAAAAAAATCTAAATCAACTCAATATTGGGTGTGACCATCCTTTGGCTTTCAATTTTTACTTTTGCACACTTTGTACACTTGCACAGTTAGGTATTTTGTAGGACCAGGGTCAGGTGTATGATTTATCAATGATACCAAGTAGGTGCTTATAATCAAGAATTTGATATGTAGGTTGAAACATAGTCATTAACTGAAACAGAAACAGCTGTGTAGGAGGATTAAAACTGGGTGAGGAACAGCCAAACTCTGCTACTAAGGTGAGGTTGTAAAACACAGTTTCATGCCACAGGTCATACACCATAGCAAGACTGAGCACAGCAACAATGTTGTTATAATGCAAGAGTCTCTCCCAGGCAAAGATTTAATAGCAGGCTGGGTTTTCAAGATGTGGTGTTTACGCTATTTTAAAAAAGCACAAAGAAATTGGCAATGTTTCATACAGTACAAAAGGTTTTATTATTTTATTAAGGTTATGAAAAAATATAAAAAAATATAAAAAAAACAAGCTAACAAAAAGGTGCTTGGTATCCAAATGTCAAATATCTCTTATTGTTATATATATTTTGACTCAAATAATGAAAAGCAACACTAAAGCAGAGTAACCAGTTATTTTCTACTATTATTTTCCATTCCCATTCACTAACATTTTTATTTTAGTAATTAATTTTACTAATAAACATTTGTTGAACCTGAAATTAAACGAACTTATTGCTATTAATAGTCATAATAATACTATATGTAATTCAATCTTCTCAACTATCCATCAACAACAAAGACGAATAACAACACTGACACCGTGTGAAACATGAAACATTTCTGACCCGAGCTGACCTGCAGCTCTCCTGCTGAGCAGGTATCACCAGTTACACCTAACAAAGCACTCTTGAACTTTGACTTTATCTGAATTCAACTGGACACCACTAGCTGACCTGAAAAGCTCTACAACACTATGCTCTTTACTGCTGCTTTATAAATTCCACCTCTATGTGCTCTCCCACTGGATTCTCACTAGATTATGTAAAACAAAGCCATTGCTAGCTCTCTGTCGCAATATATCTTATGTCGAGTGTATCTTATGTAAACATGCTAAACTGTAAAAAATAAACCTGATCCTGGCGAAAGGGCCGGTATGTCAAACAAGTCGAGCACTAACACGTCTTTTACGGGAAGCTGTTTTTACACGTTTGTCCATTGCATCACCCTTCTATCTACTTTTTTTTTAAATCTGTTTTACCATGTTTCCTTTTTTGCAAAAATGTGTGTCCTGGTTATGTCTAGTTAAGCGATTTGCTCAATTTCCCATACATGTGTACACATTATTTATATAAAATTTTATTTGTTAAAAAAAAAAAAAAAAAAAGAACTGTTCCAATCAGTAGTTTAATATCTAAGTGAGCTTCATTTTGAAGCAACATTCACATGTCCTGAGGGTAAAATCATTTTTAAATGGAGTTGTCTCAACAAATGTGGCTGACCAATGAGTTGCAATAACTGTTTGTTTGTTTGTTTGTTTTTTCTTTTAAAATTAGGCAAAAATCTTTGGCTCATAGTTACATATGAGAGGTGTAGAGATATATACAGTTCTAAATTTGATAACTTGGATACAGGAAAATAAACCCAACAGATCAAAACCTTTAACAGTATGAAAGTACAATAATTGATCCTTCATAACGACAGAGCTTTTCCTAATCTATACAGCAATTATTAGACATTATGTAGGTCCTCACAATAATCAGTTATGGACGAACTGTTCCCCAATATTTTGATGCTATAATATAATTTATGTATATCAAAACATTTGGGCTTTTATTACATAAAGAAACAAAAATGGAACAATCCGTTGGCCCTCCCCCACAATACACCCACCTCCTAAGAACAAAATGTTCAAGATGTAGTGAGGAAAAGCTTCCATCATGCAGCAAAGATATTGGAGTGTGTATATGTGTGATGCTTTAGCTTCCCATACATGAAGCTAATATTCTAGCACACTATTCTAACAGAATGCCTTTTTCAATCCAGTACCTTTTTCTGATTCTTTGAAAAATTGAAAAATCTACTTGGTTTGAATCCTTTAAAATGTAAAAATACTTAATTATGCAGCATGTTGAGCAATATAATTATTTATATTATATTGCTCAATTTATTATTTATATTATATTGCTATAATTTACTTAATTATGAGCAATATATTGCTCAATATCCAAACATAAAAACAATACAATGCTCATACTCAGTCATATTAACTAGCAAATCTATCACAACATTGTATGTCATGCATCTTAGGCAGCTAAATGGTTGTGTTGCACACTAATCATGGTTAGATAGACATGACCAGCAAATCAAATGGGCTTGACAGGAAAACTACTGCAGCTAGTCATAGTGAAGAAACAAATGTGGTGTATGCTAGAAGTTATGACATTAGCGCTGTGTCTTGCCACAATGTCTGCCAGAGATATTTTTTATTTTTTGGGTAAAATGTTGTCTAATGGTCAACAGACCAGTTAGTACTGTTGTGGGAAACTGTTTCTGTTAGTTTGGTAGCTTGTTAAAAAATAGATGAATAGTTGAATAAAGTATACAGTATACCTCAGGATGTTCTGAATGCCTACTGAATGCTGTTGCTGTTAAACATGCTAGATGTGTGCATATTTACAACTTAAACAAAGAGGGATGTGTAGTATAATGACTAAATAACACATAACCATTAGAAATTTGAAATTTCATTTGATTTGATTAGAAGCTGAACGAAATGGTCATGCGTCAATTCTAAAAAGAGCTATAACAACCTCCATGCTAGATCACAGTTTAAAAGAAATGTTTGTATAGACATTTTAAAGATTAACAAGGATCCTTCTCAGCCAGACCTGCCTTCTATAGGATAAAAACACTTTAAATCTTTCTGCAGTGAAATAAAAAATTAAAAAAAAACAATACGTCCAAAATGCAGTCGAACGAAATGGCAATGTATATTTTAAATGTAAAATATTAGGTGTGTAAAACAGATTAATATAAAGGCATGTAAACAGTACAGATAATAATTGACAAGGTCATTGTGTTTTTAACATCTCTGAAAGTGAATCTCTTTCTCTCAGTGGTGTTTTTGTCGATGGCTCCAGCTTTAGCAGAGTCATGGTCATGTTTGCCAACATTCTGCTCTCATTCTGCACGCCCCTCGTTTCTGTCGTGTTGATTGCAGGGATGTTCACGCTGGTCTTCTGGCTTCCTGTCACAACTCGTAGCAGGGTCACTTCCTTTATTTGTGCTGCTCTTAGCTGGACGGCGGCTAATTAGGCTTCGCTGACTTGTTTTTAACCCTCTGAGGAATGTCTAAATGTGGACTGTACAAGCCTGAAGAGCTGTCTTTCTCTGCCCTCTTTCTCACATTCACAGCAGGGAGAGAGAGAGAGAGAGAGAGAGAGAGAGAGAGAGAATGCGACATGGACATAGACAAAGATTAAGAGATTGACAGATAAAGAAAAATAGACAGGAGGAAAAAGAGAGACGATCTTTTAGAGAGGTCTCTCTCACAACACACACACACACACAAACACACACACACACAAAATTCCTTTCCTTAGTCACTTCCACTAATGCAAACACACACGTTCCATCAGCTTCCATTGAGACATGTCACACCAACCTGTCCTGTCATAATCCAACATAAACTGACATGCACTGCTTTAAGAGACCTGTGTGTATGTGTGTGTGGAAAACTCTGAATCAAGTGAATGAAATAATGAATTCACTAATTAAATCACGCTCCACTGACATGTCACGCTTGATAACGTTTAGCACACTCTTAATGAGGATGCAAATGAAGGGAAAAATCACTAACGAACAGGAGGTGGAAATGTATTTTTTTTTCCACATACTAATCTGTTACACCAACTCTCGCACTCATACACACGCTGACAAAATGGAATACACACACCCACCGTAATACATTATATCCATGCAAATTTAGAAAGGTCAAGCTCTACACAGCAGCATGAGCCAGCGATGTTTTCGGCTCGCACACAGACTGTTAGATTATCTCGGGAGAACCTAGCTTTACACACACACACACTCATACACACTGTATAACAAATTTCTCCCTTCGGCTCCTCTCCGACCGGCGAAGTCTCCAACTGTGTAACTGCCACTAAGCGCTCTGATGTGTTAATGAACGTGATGGAAGTGTGCTTGTCAGTACCAAAGAGTTCACATAATTGCCATCTGTAGTGCAATGGCCTGAGTGAATAAATTCAGCCCTGTTACTACGCTGATACTGATTAATATCCTGCTAATCATCACACCTGCACCTGAGTTTTCAACAAAGAACCAGAAGTCAGTCTAGTGAAATAAAGTTCCAATTACACTATATGGACAAAAGTTAGTGGGTGCCTGATGCTTTCTGAACATCCCACTCCATATTTAGTAATATAATAACCAGCACTCTTCTGGGAAGATGCTCTACTAAATTTGTGGAGATTTGTGCTCATTCACCCACAAGGGCTTTAGTACAGTCAGGTACTGATGTAGGTACTGATGTAGGGGGAGGAGGCCTGGGATGCAGTCAGTGTTCCAATTTATCCTAAAAGGTGTTCAATAGGGATGAGGTCAGAGTTCATGGTAAAAGTGAAGGGAAAATTTTATACTACAGCATTTAAAGTCATCCTTTGCAATTGTGTGCCTTCAGCTTTGTGGTAACAGTTTGGATAAGAATATGGCCGTAGAATATAAGAAACCACATATGGCTTTAAAAGTCAGGTTTCAGAATACGTTTGATCAGATTTTTGTACCTGCTCAACATCCAGTATCTTACACACAGACAGTAAAGTAATTTGGTGCGTATATGCTGTCAAACAAAACACTGTATATTTTTTTGTAATACCAGAACGTAACAGACACAGACATTGTTCTTCATTTATAGAGTTCTCTCTTCACCTTTAACCCACTTTCACTTCCGATTTGCTGTTAAAAAACAAACAAACAAAAAAAACCTATTTTTTTTGTTTAACCCCAAACTAACCTTTGTCATGTTCTAGCTGATGAAACTACTACTTCAGTATATATACTTGCAGTCACTTTATCACAGCTAGTGTTCTGTTATAAGAAACCAATGTCAGTGTCTAAATGTTTTATTTCTCTCGCGATTTGACAATGTAGCCCAAAGGATGTCATCTTATTTTATTGTTTTATAGTTACGTTTCCTGTTATGCAACATCTGTGACAAAGCTCCTATTATCGCTTACATCATCGGTGCTATAACGATGCCTTCTGATCTCTTTCCCGCACCCGAATCCTTTCAGTTTTACCTCTGAATGATACAAAGCACTGCCACTGGAGACTTAGAAAATACACATTTCCTTACACACGCTTCACCATATCTACCTGTTGATGTAACCATACATGTCTGTGTGTAAGAGGTTTTTATAGAAATTATATCATGTTTCTGTATATGATATAGCACATTCATCTAAACTGTTGAGGTTTCATTGTTAGTGTCATGCCAAAATTGGCACTGAAATTAATTTCCCATCAGCCACCTCACCTTAATGGTCATGTCACATAACATGAGTCTTTTTATAAACGAGCAACAGTATTAAATTTGCACCTCAGACTTTAATCATTTGTCTTTAAGAGTCTTATTGGTATCTGTATCATTGTTTACTTTCTTGTTTAGTTTCTTAGTCTTTATGTCGCATTTATATTCATATTTAATCTTTATTTTCAGAATTTCAGTTTGAGCAAATAAATGTTTTGATAAATGTGCGGTGAACCTTTATATGAGGACGTTGCAAGGGCAAAGCAAAAAAAAAAAAAAAATTATCAGCACATACAAGCCTGCATTCCTTTTCTTATCCAAACTTTCACAGATTAGATGTGAGATCAAAAACAGACAATCTGCAAATGTACTAATTCGAGCAATTCTGCAAGCGTCTGCAAAAGTGAAACGCGAATGTTTACGACACGGCTATAAACCTTGGCTCGTTCACAAGCCGCTGTGTTATTTTATGTAAATGAAACGAATCGTACACACGTTTGAATGCGAGCGCATGGCGCAGTGCACCACGTGAGTCATCACAACAACGTACCAGAAAGAAACCCGACTGTACAGTTACACACGAATCTGACCTGAGTACTAGTTAACTGCCTCATCACACAGCAATAATCTTTAACATATCAATACTTCATGGCATTATTATGATACTGATTTCAGCTAATGTCTGTTTTTAAATGTACATTCAATCCCTGCAGCTGATGCTCTTTATCTGACGTGAAGCAGAATTGAAACTGACCGTTAACCCCATTACACAACCATCTCACTAGCACAATGAAGTACACATTGTCTTAAGGGCTTTTTTTCCCAAGACTCGTTTCGTCATCAGGACTTTTGAGTAAAAAACAAAAAAACTAAAACTATTGTTTTCGTCTTGCTGCCTAGTGCATTGCTACGTTTATATTTTTTTGCTACTTTTGCATTGCTACATGATATTTGATTGAAGGATTATAATCTTGTATCTAATAATAGTTTTACAGTGAAAGTGTTAGGCTTGAGCAATTGATTATTACACAAGATTTTATCGATATCATAATTAGAATGTCCTTTTTGAATAAAAGTTCATAGTCTGAGCTCATTTAACACCTAGAAGGGATATAATTAGCACATCAGACACATTTTTCTTTCAGTACTGCGTTTAAGCAGTAATTACACTACACACACAACTGCACAATGATCACGAAGTGTAGATTATGAAGTGAGTTGTCCCGTGTATTGTAGACAGTGTGTCTATCTTTAGTTCTCCTTTGAACCTTTCTGCCATTCTTTTCCTTGTCAGAGGACCTTTCACCTTTGACCCTCATCACAGGGCTGTTACAAAACTGCTGTTTTCCTCAGGCTGTGAAATTCTGACAGGTATTGAGTCCAGAAATGTGTGGTGTGCTTTACCATACTGAAAATCTTGATATTACCAAATTAGTTTGTATTTATGTCACAACAGGAAGGTTTAAGCTTCAGTTTTGATTCTCTCCTATCTTTAATCTTTCTATCGCTTCGCCTTTAAGTGTCTAAACCTTCAAATGTGTTTATGCTAGATGACTAAATGCCCATGCAATATAACTAAATTAAATGGATTTATCTCTAAGGATTTGGTCCTTGAATGTAAAACCCACAATAAATGTTTAACACAATAAACAACACATACTATAAAAGTCAGGCTTCGTTTGGGGGAAAGTTTAAAAATGTATTGATGATCCAGAATTGTGTCTTAAATACGTTATATTGAAATATTGATGATTTACATGGGTGTTGGTGTTTTGTCCTGATTACAGTGAAATGTTTGCGTTTATATAAAACACGATGACGGAGGGAATTTCATAAGAGAACAATATTCGAACATGCTGATGCGAGTGATAGAAGTGTCAGATTTCATTATTAGCTTCTAAGAACAAACGAGAAGAAAAGTGCTTTTCTCACTCACCATTTTGCTGTGACACTTAAAATAATGTCCTTTTGAAAACATCCGATATACTTTTACATTTCCTGAATGCAGTAGGGCTATAGGACGCAGTTACGGGTAACCATGGAGTTAATGGTGATACTAGCCTGAAACTTTGGAACCTGATCTGTTTGAGCTGTGTGTACAGATGAGGAGGTGAGAGAGCTGGACGTACTGAAGGACTAAAGCTCTGCTGCATTGCTTTGTTTGGCTGGAATGAACAAAGGTTATACTACTATTAGTGTTTACTTGGTATTGTGGGTTATGTAGAATTGTTGAGCGATTGATAAAGACCAACATGTCAACCATAATATGGTGGTTTTCACGTGCTTGCTGTGGCCTGAATTTGAGTGCAATTGTTCCCTGTGCATCTGCAATCATTATTTTGGTGCTTTTATTCTAATCAGAGTGACTGACACTCGGGTTTATGTGCCTCACCAAGCACAATTCAGCAGATGTCCAGGAAAAGACGGCTTTCTGCTGCTTGCAAATGGTGTCCTTTAAAGAGACATCTGACTGCAAGGTACATGTGTGTTTGCGGAAATTAATGATGTCGCCATCAGCTAAAACACATACCCCTGTTACGTTACTTCCTGAACAACTGCAGCGGCAAGTACAGGACGTGTTCACGTTCGCAACGCAGCCGAACATGCAACAGAACCCAGACCACCTACTACAGGTAAACCAAAGGTTTGGTAACCTGGTGCACTTTCTGGTCCGCATTACAGCTTTCACATTAACAATTTTTAATGGAAACTGTGCTTGGTCACGTGACAATTGCTAACCAGCAATAAAAGTGAAGATATAATGGAAATCAAACACTCGCACACCTAGTGTGCTGCCTCTTCACCGAAAGAAGCGCCTGAAAGAGCCGTCTCCAGCCTGAGCGCTGCTCCCTCATTACTGTGAGGCTAATTAACACAGTTTGTACACCCCGTCTTCATATCTGATATCATGTGCAGCTTAATTGCTCATCTAATGACTCTTAGACAAACGCTGACCTGCAGAGATAATGACACAGCACATGCACGCGCACACACACACACACACACACACACACACACACACACACACACACACACAAGCTGCTTTCAGCAGGCCAGGTATTGATGTGTGCATCTTCTGGATCAATATGTATCATGTTGCCACCATAACTACATGGCTAGTTCTGGTCTATCTGCAGATCGGGTTCCATTCAAGGAAGAATCAACTCAAGGGTTGCAAGGAAATATACATACATTACCCAAGGCGAATGTTACACAAGCGACCACACGCTTTATTTTTGTATTCTATAAATGTGCAAGTCATCATAAACACTATCTTTTTGTCAAAAAAAAAAGAAATGGGTGACATTTTATCCGAAATGCTTGTCATACCAGAGTCATGCTACAATCAGTTTGGACACAAAGTACACACTGTAAGTGTTGTTTAAATGTGCTTGCTGAAGGCAACCTGTGTGCTGTTTGTGTGTTTGAGTGTATGGTGTTTATTGAGAAATGTGCGCATCTAACCGGAAGATGAAAATGAACTTCCCGAGAGCGCCGAATGGGCGCTGTTAAATTACGTTCAGAAATCCTGTCTACTACTAGAACAGCACAACTAATTACAGATGTGGCCCGGGTTTATGCTTCGCCCTCGTTTGCATGTTGTGAGTAATGATGCGTTCTCCAAACTCACTGTACTTCCACTTATTATTTTCCAGAAATGAATCACTTATATATTGAAATGACCCCTGAATCACCTCTCAGCCCTCGAAGGTGTAAGAAAAAAACAAAACTGCTATCAAGCTAGCAGTTAAATCGTGATTTTCATCCTGAAGGCTTTGAAAAGAATGTGCTAGGATACTATTTTACAGCCACTAATGCTGCCACTGGTGTTAATGAGCTGATCTGCTGCTCAAACAAGGTCATTTTGAGCTTAAAACTAGACTCAGGCATGTTATATAGAAGCACAGAGGAGCTCATTTGTGCTGAATGCATTTCACATAAAAAAAAAATTTAAAAAACCCCTAAAGTTCAAAACAAAAAGAAAGCAAAATAAACCACGACTAGTCAGAGTGATAAGTAAGATTTTCCTTTCTCATGCGTGTCTCTCATTGGCGCTCTATTAAGCGTTTATCAGAGTGTAACAGACAAAAAAAAACTATGCGAAACTCATGCACATCTTCTTTCACACATTTGTGTTTAGCTAGCTGGTGTTTGTGTTTGCTTTGGTCATATTTCGTGGCGGCGATGAGATTTTACAGCTCAACATCAACAAAAAAACTAAAGTTGCTTTAAACCAGGGATCCCCAATCAGACTATTGATCATCTGGTACTGCACAGAAGGAATAAAAACTGAAGTTTATTTTATTGCCATTTGATTGACCTTCATTGAAGCTGCTGAAGGTCTGTGGTGCAAAAAAAAAAGGTTAAGGACTGCTGCATTAAAGTGCACTAAAGTTTCCATTCAAAGAATTGTAAATGCAAATTTCATGTAACTGCAAATGATCCTGCAGCACTGAATTATGGGTGCCAGTGTGTGTGTGTGTGTGTGTGTGTGTGTGTGTGTGTGTGTGTGTGCTGTAAGGTGTACTATAGGAGCCTAGTGGCTTACCTTGGCGCGGATCTGGCCCGAGGTGGACACTTTGCGGATGAGTTTGTGCGAGCTTTCCTCCGGCTCCCCGTCACTGTCTGACGACTCGTCCGCCGCGTCGGCGCGCTCCGGCTCGCGCACGTACAGCGTGTTGGGGTTGAGCTTCGCCGCCATGGACGCGCACACGGACCCCCGCGAGGACGCGGATCTTCACTCCGTACAGCTCCTGCACCGCTTCACCCCACCTCTTGCTCTGCACACGTACACACACATAGAGAAATGGGGAAAAAGTCATGGTATATCTGGATCTGAAAAACACCCGGTTCTACCCACCTGTACTAAAAAGTGCGCTAAACAGTGCAGTCACCGGGGAGCGGCGCGCGCTGCTGCCAACTCACGTGTCAATTCCTTCGTATTTTCGCGTCTATTACTGTGTTTTATTTTTTATAGTTGCAGAGGTACATATGAGACACCAGCGGGTCTGTTAAGAGCAACAGGCGTTCGCGGGCGCGCGCTGTGTAACACTATTTCATGAACGCGACGCGACAGCCATGAACAGTGATCTGATCAGAGGAGGGGAAAAAAACATCTTACTGCCTTCTTCTGCGTGCAGAAATATCGCGTGTTTGGTGAGCGCGTGATTACTACGGATTATTCCGGTGTAACTACCTGTTTAACGGTGTTGTGTCTGGTGCTCTATAAGCGCGTGGCTCGGTGACGCGAACGCGCACGCAGCGCCTAAACTCGAAGCATTGAACGCGGTTCGTTCACACACTCCACAGTGTGTTTTTTTAAAGCATCTCTCTCTCTGACTCAGCAGCCGCTACGGACGTTTTCCGGCGCAAACGTGAGCGACGCGCACCCACGAAACGGATTTACACGAATCCGCGCGGACGAACAGACGCACACACACGCGCGCGCACGCACGCATACGTACATACTCGATGTAAAGACGCGGTGAATGAGCGGGTCACTATGCAGTACGGTTCGGATATGCCGTGGCGGTTTCTGCGTGTACCTTTCGTGTTTAGCTTCTCTCTCTCACACACACACACACACACACACACACACATATATATATATATATATATATATATATATATATATATATAGCAACAATACATACCCCACGCGCCCCGTGTCTCTGTGTGTGTGTCTGATGAGGCTCCGCGCGGCCGCACTGTCGGACAGCGTGAAGATTTCCCGACGCTCAGGCAGGCGCGCGGGCGCGCACCCATAGCCTCAGATCGGATTTGAAACTAATGGGAGGGGTGCAGAGAGAGAGAGAGAGAGAGAAAGAAAGAGAGAGAGAGAGAGAGCGTGCATATCAATTATTATTATTATTATTATTATTATTATTATTATTATTATTAATGCAAAGTTAAAATCTCATGGTTATTTTTTTTTATCTCAATGCACGTCTTCATTCACTACATTAAATTACCTTAATTATAAAAGGCAGTCGATGCCATCAACTAGCACCACTATAATCCACACCATCTGCTTCACCAGGCTGTCAGAAAATACTCTACATGTACATTCTTGTTCACCAAGCTGACTGACACTGTGCCATCATCAAACACCAGAATCCCCCTTAAATGGTTTTATAACCCACACCACTCTGACAGCTGATAAATCAAGATACACCACCCATTTGACAGGTAAAGTGGTATTTTTTTTCCAGTAAAAATATTTCTTGATGGGAAAAACCGCAAAAGAATAACTGTTACACAGAAAAGTACTGGAAGAGGAGTTTCCCCTTATTTCAATCTTTGTACCACAACAAGGGATTGTCTAGTGGGTAAAAAAGAAGAGCATGCTACAGCATGCTTTAAGTCGAGCTGAGCCCAGTATCACGCCTACTATATTACAAGTTCTATCACAGGACATAAACAGAAAGGAGCGGGTTATGAACATCTCAGGTGCATCTCAGGAATCACACATGCCTTAATGACCTCAGGTCTGATATTAAATAAGCAATAAAGCTAAAGCTGATAATAGTAGTAGAACATGTACAGTGTATCACATTGCATGGTACAACAGTAGCCTCCAAATCAACAATGTTACCCAGGAGCAGCAATTACATGCTGTAAAACTGTAGTATCCAAGCAAATCAGCTAGTAAGCCGGGCACACAGTGTATATATTTAGTTATTTATATTCAGGCTGCACTTTATCCTGGTCAGCGTTGAGAGAGAGCTGGCGCCTGGTCTTGCAACACTTTTTATTAAATATTTTCTTGATAAGATGCCATGCAGTTCATCACAGGGCACCATGCAGAGGCAATGTTTACAAGGAAAAACACTCCGAGATGGCGGTAAGAAGAAACCTTGAGAGGAGCCAGAACTCAAAGGGATGTAGGTGACAGCAAATAGTTAGTTAGTTAGTTAGATAGATAGATAGATAGATAGATAGATAGATAGATAGATAGATAGATAGATAGATCGATCAATATATATATATATATATATATATATATATATATATATATATATATATATATATATATGACATACAGTACAGACCAAAAGTTTGGACACACCTTCAAAGAGTTTTCTTTATTTTCATGACTATGAAAATTGTAGATTCACACTGAAGGCATCAAAACTATGAATTAACACATGTGGAATTATATATGGAATTATATACATAACAAAAAGAGTGAAACAACTGAAAAATTTTATATTCTAGGTTCTTCAAAGTAGCCACCTTTTGCTTTGATTACTGCTTTGCACACTCTTGGCATTCTCTTGATGAGCTTTAAGAGGTAGTCACCTGAAATGGTCTTCCAACAGTCTTGAAGGTGTTCCCGAGATGCTTGGCACTTGTTGGCCCTTTTGCCTTCACTCTGCGGTCCAGCTCACCCCTAAACCATCTCGATTGGGTTCAGGTCCGGTGACTGTGGAGGCCAGGTCATCTGGCGCAGCACCCCATCACTCTCCTTCTTGGTCAAATAGCCCTTGATGCCTTCAGTGTGACTCTACAATTTTCATAGTCATGAAAATAATGAAAACTCTTTGAAGGTGTGTCCAAACTTTTGGTCTGTACTGTATATATATATATATATATATATATATATATATATATATATATATATATATATATATATACATATTTATTTGCGATTATTAATTTTTTTAACTGTGTATATGTTTAAATTAATGTGTACCACAGGCTGAAAAAAAGCAACTGTCAAAAAAAAAATTGATAATTAGTATTAACTGTGGTCTAATATAATCTATTTGGTTGACTGTTCATTGATGGAGATTTAAATGCTAAACTATTTGTCTCCTGCAGTCAAAAGCCATTTTCATGCTTTGGGTTTTTTTTTTTTGCGATACGATCCTCAGTAATCTCATATATAGTTAGGCTGTCCATGTGACTGTGTCACACTATATACAGTACAATACAAAAGCCTGAGGCTATATCAGTGGCAGAGTGGTATCACTTATACTCTGATAAACCCCCACAGCACTGAGTGCAATATAATTTGCCTTACTCACTGTGTGTTATCACACACACACACACACACACACACACACATATATATATATATATATATATATATATATATATATATATATATATATATATATATATATATATATATATATAAAATATATATTTTATTTTATTATTTTTTTTTTTATGAAAACCATACTCTCATGTGTTCAAGTAGACTCAAAAGGCAAATATCTAGAAATTACCTCAGTGCTTTTGGAGTTCACATTAAAAAGTGACTCAAAAGAGGACTCTTTATGGACTTTTTTTTTCTTTCAGTAATATTACAGACCATTTGTTTATCCTTATTTCATTTTTTTAGAAAGCAGAACCCAGTTAATGTCACTCTAAATACTTTACACTATGATGTCAGAAAAAAAACCTGAAGTGAAATAACAGGAAAAAACCCATAAGAGTAGAGTCATCGAAAGCAAATCATGTCTTACCTATAACTACAAATACCAATACCTACAAATACATACACTATATACACTCACTATCCATTTTAATAGGAATACCCATACACATGCACAGTCAGGCAGTCGTCTAATTAGCGAGCATGTGTAGATCATGCAGATACAGGTCAAGTGCTATTCATGCTCTACAGTTTACACACAATACAGAAAACATTAAAGGAACGACATTTCTGGGCTGGAGAAACAATTTGTTAAGATTAGAAGAATGTCAAATAGTTTTGAGCTGAGAGAAAGGATAAAGAAACTAAATCACTCTTGATTTCAGTGGTAAGCAGAAAAGCATCTTAGCATGCACAAAACTTTCAACCCTGAAGTGGGCTATAACAGCAGACAACCACATCTGAGGATCATATTTCACTTCACATTTTATTATTATTATTATTATTAGTAGTAGTGGTAGTATTAGTAGTGGTAGTAGTAGAAAAGAAATATATATATATATATATATATATATATATATATATATATATATATATATATATATATGACCCACTATTCCCTTCACCTACAAAGTCTGCACCAATCACCATCTAACTCACGCCAGAATTTTCCCTTCTCCTCTATCTCACAACCCACTTGTGGAGCATACGCACTGACATTTATCATCAGCCCTTCAACTTCCAGCTTAACATTCATCACCCTATCAGAAACTCTCTTCACCTCCACTACACTCTTACTGTACTCTTCCTTCAGAATCACCCCTACACCATTTCTCTTTTCAGCCACACCATGAAATAACAGTTTAAATCCACCTCCAATGTTCCTGGTCTTACTCCCTTTCCACTTGGTCTCCTCAAAACACAGCATATCTACCTTTCTCCTCTCCATCATATCAGCTATCTCTCTCCCTTTACCAGTCATAGTACCAACATTTAATGTACCAACCCAAACCTCCACTCTCCTACACTTCTCCTTTTCCTGCCGTCTCTGTAGACGTCTTCCTCCTCTCCTTCTTCTCCTTTGGCAGTAGCCCAATTTCCACCTGTACCTTGTTGGCTAACGATACCTGTGGTGGTCGTTGGTAACCCGGGCCTCGACCGATCCGGTATGAAATTCTAATTCCTGATCCGCATATTTGATTTGGCACATAATATTATACATGATGGGGAAATAGAACATGAATCATATCTATACACGCATAATCTTGTTTGATTTATATGTTTATTCATGTACCTAGTGACAGCTGGCATAAATTGTTCCGCATAATATGTGATACTATATTATTATTATTTACATATTGTTTTCTTATTATGTTAATTAGGTAAACAGCCATGTCAGGTATATATTTAAGATATATTAATATATAAGTGTTTATAGCTTTGGCTGGTAAAGTGTTACACTAAAGCGATCGAATCACAGTTAGGTAGTAACTGTGACTTATGACCTTGGCTACAAATTATTGTGATGAACACCTAATGACCTGCAGTAATTAAGTCAAAATGTCTCTACACAGGAAGTCAGAATGGACCATGATGCATGCCGTAAACTACAGTGTAGTCTGTTTGTTTGTTTGTTAGTAGACAGACTCTTCAAAACCTTATGTTGTGCAGTTGTGCCTTTTAAAAGCCTGTGTCTTCACTCCTCATGCCACAGGTTTGCAGAACAAAATCAGCAGCTCTAAATGAACTCCCACCGAGCTAAATGGAAGCTGTTTAACTGTGCAGAACTAAATTGAGCCCAGTAGGTGTTAATTTAGCCCTGGCAAGTTCACCTGACTTTCCCCAGGCCTTTTCATTACCAACAAGTGAATGGATGCAGTATTTCTTCCATTTTCCTGTCGCTCTGCTGCTGTTCTTTCTTCTCTCCTTCCTTCTTACTCCAACGCACTAAGTGCAGATGGCTGGAGGCATCTCACACGCTTTTTTTCCCCCCTCCGTCCACCCACCAAATGTTATATTTAAAAAAGCACAAGTTGATCAGGTCTTTTTTTGCTGACCAAGAGCATTTTGTGCATTTCCTCTCCCAATGTTTCTTGTAGTGGTTGGCTGATGAAGCTGCATGTGGATCCGTGCTGAAGCGCATCTCCACTCTCAGCAGGGTGACAACCCTCCCCCCCCCCAAAGGCTCAATCAAAAATAAATATTTACCGTAGAGCTTTAGTTCCTCAGTCCCTCCACATTTACTTTCAGAGGCTTTTAAGCTCACTTTATAAATTTTTCCTCATTTTCAATGCAAGTACTTCGCTGAAGCTTCAACTCAATCGGGTGCAGACGGCATCCACATTAATAACCTCAATGGGCTTTTACCATCCAAAAGATCTTTCACAATTTTTGCTTTGTGACTGTAAGCGGGTATTATTCCACGCTGCCAAAGGAGAACAAAATGACAACGAATTGCACTCTGCTTTCCTGGTCGATGTGCCTTATTAGATGATGCGCCAAGAGCTTAAATATTGACTGTTGAGTCAACAGATCTATATTTAATATGGCATTTATTTACTGATTACTCTCATTCACCTGGTCTCTGATACCCAACACACATACAAAGCTATTTAATGCTGTGATAGACCTAATTCTTACCATGATCTTAACCTTAGTAACAAAATAACTGCCTTTATTAAATTTTTAACATTTTCATGCACAGTTTTTATTGTTTTATACATTTTTTTCAAGGCATCCAACTCTCTTGAGAGCATTACTTTAGTTATCTAGACATAAACATACACTTACACATACACACACACACACACACACACACACACACACATATAAATAGACAAACAAGGGTTCAGAATGGTAATGTAGGGAACCTGTTCTAACACACAAATTTATTTGAAAGGTTCGATAACGAGATGATGAAGCAGGTGTCACTAGATTGAGTGTGAAATTTCAGGAAAACCAGCACCTCACTGTACTTCTAAATGTGTGACTCATTCATCGGTTGTATAACAGGGACTGCACGTACAGCAGTTATCACTAAGGGTGTACTCACTTTTGTTGCCAGCTATTTCGATAATAATGTCTGTATGTCTAAGGGAGTTTTTCCTTGCCACAGTCACCATGGCTGCTCATCAGGGATAAATACACAGCATTCACCTTAACTGTTAAATTCTGTAAAGCAGCTTTGAGACAATGTCTGTTGTGAAAAGTGCTATAGAAATAACCTTGACTTGACTTGGCTATGTTGAATACTTGTTGACTACTGTAAAATAATTGTGCTCTGTACAAGGTAGAGGCTGAAAAGTATAAAGGAATATTATATAATTACCTATGAATTTATTTATCCATGATGGGGAAATAGTACATGATTCATATCTATGCACGCATAATCTTGTTTGATTTATATGTTTATTTATGCACCTATTGACAGCTGGCATAAATTGTGATAACATATGATATCATATTATTGTTATTTACATATTGTTTTGTTATTATGTTAACTAATGACAACGAATTGCACTCTGCTTCCATGGTCGAGCTGAAATATTGACTGCTGAGTCAACAGATCTATATTTAATATGTCATTTATTTACCGATTACTCTCATTCACCTGGTCTCCGATACCCAACACACATACAAAGCTATTTAATGTTGTGATCTAATTCTTACTATGATCTTATGAATCTTTTTTTCAGTTTTTAACATTTTCATGCACCGTGTGTTTTAATTATTTTTCAGGCATCCAACTCTCTTGAGAACATTACTTTAGTTATCATAGCACTGCAGCATATCGGGAGCATAACTTTAACAACCTTTTACACACAAATCACATTTCAATCCAAATCATTTTGGGCCATACTCCAATACTTTTTACTTTTTAAATTAGAGATTTTTCTTCTTCCGAAATGAGTGAACATTATGTCCATGTCAAGAATACTACTTTGTCTTTTTCACAAATTTTATTCTCTGTGATATTTGTACTAAACCTTTAGTCGAGTCAATATTTTAGTTCTAAATATGAACTTTTTTTAATTGCAGGTAAAATGTGACATTCAGGTCTAGTCTAAGTTCATTTGCCTGCATGTTAAAGAATCTGGGGACCCAGTCTGCACATGGTCCACACTGTCAGATACACTGATCACATTATGACATTATAACATTATGACCAGTGAGTGAATAACACTGATTATCTCTTCATCATGGCTCCTGTTATTGGGTGGGATATATTAGGCAGCAAGTGTACATTTTGTCCTCAAAGTTGATGTGGTAGAAACAGGAAAAAATGGACAAATGTAAGGATTTGAGCGAGTTTGACCAATTTATGATGTCTAGACGACTGGGTCAGAGCATCTCCAAAACTGCAGCTGTTGTGGGATTTCCCCAGTCTGCAGTGCTCAGTGTCTATCAAAAGTGGTCCATAGAAGGAACAGTGATGAACCGGTGACAGGGTCATGGGCAACCCAGGTTCATTAATACACGTGTGGAGCGAAGGCTCATGTGCTCCGATCCAACTGACGAGCTCCTGTAACTCAAATTGATGAAGAAGTAAATGCTGTTAATGCTCGATGGGACTGTTTGGCAGCAAAAGGGGGACACAATATTAGGCAGGTGGTCATAATGTTTTGCCTGGTTGGTGTATTCCTATCAATATGTGAACAATTGGTACCCATATAAACATAAACATACACTTACACACATACACACACATATATATAGACAAAAGAAGAGTTCGTAAAAGTAATGTAGTGGTCCTCGGTTTAACTCTGCGTGTTTCCTGCACCTGTTCTAACACACACGTTTATTTGAAAGGTTCCATAACGAGATGATGAAGCAGGTGTCATTAGATTGAGTGTGAGATTTCAGGAAAATCAGCGCCTCACTGTACTTTTGAGTGTGTGACTCATTCATCGGTTGTATAACATGGACCACCTGTGGCTGGTGAAAAGCATGGCGGGATTTTCGGCCTCCTCACTTGTACATCCGCAGAGTCTGAGCGGAGGGACTGCAGCTCTCTGCTGCCTCCCAGCGGCCGTGCGCTCCTCCTATTGTCTCATGACGCCGCGATCCGCAAAACGCGTCAGCAACGAAATCGCCGCTGGTGCCCGTCGTAATTTTCACGCACGAGCACGAGCACGAGCTGCACCGTTCAGCGCATTGGATTACCGATGACTGCATTACAACGAGAACGCGCGCCAATAACGTGTTTATGACTATTCATGCACGTCTGGGACGCATAAAGTGATGAATAAGTCATCAACGTGCTGTCCGGCTGTCGCAGGAGTGCAGACGTCACTGGGCGATGACGTCACCGAAAGCATCACCCTTCAGCCCACGCTGCTGCTCCCTATAGTGCACGCGCATATGCAGAGGCACGGAGCTGCAGAGTTAGGAATTCACTTGGAACAAGCAGAAATCAATTCCCAAACAGCATAATAATGTCCTGGTTAGATGCACTAAGTAGTTATCTGTGTGAAAAATGAGGGGAAGCCCAGTGGGAGAGCAAAAGCTGGACAAGAGTCCACCGAGTAATGACGCCACACCAATTATAAAGAGGACAAAGCTACGTTTAGTGAATATTGATGTTACAGGATAAGAATACATTATTCTGAATTGAACAACCTGTTCTAAATAGATACTAATAAGAAGAACTGAAAAGTTGCTATGAAATATGGTTGAGACGAGTGGGTTTACTAGGGTCCCACTGGGCACATCAAAAAAAGTTCTAGTAATTTAAATTATGCTATATCCATCCATTTCTACACCACCTATCCTACACCAGGTGACGATGAACTTGGAATTTATTCCAGAGAATTTAGGGAACAAAGTGATGAACACCCTGAACAGAATCACATACTCACACACCCATTCACAGTGTACAAACAATTTGGAAATGCCAATCTCCTGTCTTCGGATTGGGTGGGGAATCCTGCATACCCAGACTAAACCCTTGAAGCAAGTTGAGAACATGTAAAAAACGGAGGTAGGATTTACCCCTGAAACTCCTGGAGGTATGAGGCAATTGTGTTAAATACTAAGAATTACACCATATGTTTGTTTGTGTTTATAGAAAACAAAAAAAAGGTGCTAATTCATACATTAAACATATTTACCTCAATGTGGTTTAAAAGAAATGTGCTCACCATATAATTGATTGTGAAGTTCAGAAGAGGGGCGATAGCATTTCCTTCTTCCACATGAAGTGAGATCTCCTGGCTCTAAATGTTTCGGTGAGGTCATGTGCTACTTTTCACTCTCGCTGGTTGGTAGTTGTTATATAATAGGGGGAAAGATTGCTTATAGTTATAAAAAGGCAAGTATGTAAATATAGAAGATGATGAGGAATATCATTGGCAGTAACAAACAGAAGCAGTAACCTGAGGGACAGGATTGAAAACAGTCCCAAGCACATCTGTATTTGAAATTACCATGAATTATTAATAGAGGAACCATAACTCACATACCTTTAGGCCACACCCACTTTAGTTGGAAATCCAGACCCAGATGTGGATATTTAAAAGCAGGTATGCATGTATATACTGTACACAAAGTGTCATCAGAACATCAGACTACGGAATAAGGGGCCACGAAATAACATTAATGAGTTCGCTCCATAGTCGCTCTATAGTTTCTAATACTCCGAGACTCATGAATATAAAATGGGCTAATTGGCATCAGGTATTCCCTTAAGTTAGAAGAATTAGGGCAAGTCAACCAGGATGAAATCAAACAGGGCCATGATGCAATCACACACAGCATTTTGGTTTGTGTTTGAAATATGTAACTAGGACCTAAAACCACAAATTAACCTCGTAAATTTGTACACAAAAATGTATTGAGATTATACACCATTTCTGAGTTTAGTGGCAGGAGACGATTGGCTGTACAAGTCTTCACAGTGTCATGACATGCCTTCAGTCTTTTGAATTCTGATGTGACAAGTCATCTGTGTGAGATTTACCTATATGTGGTACTCAAGTCCAAAGACAGTCGTGGGTGACCAGTTCCCAAAAAAACATCAATCCCCTCTAACAAACACAGTGTAATTATGAGAATGATAAATGCAAGTCTGGACTGATCAAGTGGCCCGTGGTAACTTAATCTGAGGATAGTATATCATAGAATATAAAGGCAAAAATAAACACTCCTGTTTCCAGTCAGAAACATATGCATGTGTATGGCCAAATAGCACTGATGAACAAGGTCATGTACCCTGGAATATTGTTTGAAAACCTCCTGATCTCAGCCAGAACAATAAATATGGATCATGGATGGGTCTTCCAGCATGACAATGATCCAAAACATAAGGCCAAGGTAACAAAGGAGTGGCTCAAGAGAAAGCACATTAAGATCCTGGACTTGCCTAGCCAGTCTATGGACCATAATCCTATAGAAAATCTGAGGAAGGAGTTAAAAATTTGAGTTGCCAAGTAAAGGCCTTGAAACCTTCAGGATTTGGAGAGTATCTGTAAACAAGAGTGGACCAAAAAAAGACCCCCCTTAGATGTGTGCAAACCTGGTGACCAACAACAAGAAATGTGTCACCTCTGTGCTTTCTCTACCAAGTACTAAGTCACTCAATCAAATGAAAATTAATTTATAACCTTTTTGTTGATATTCTGTCTCTCTCTGTTAAAATAAAATAAACCTACCTTAACAATTCTAGATCTCTTTGTTAAGAATTATTTCCCCTACTGTATATAGTCTATTTACTGCATGTAACAAAGCGTTTTACGGTTGCCTCCTTATTATATCTGATCATGTAGCTGTATAATCATTCACTTTTCACCCACAATCCACAATCAGATGATATATGCAGAAGAATAATTCTGCTATTGAGATGCTGGTTACCATGAGAACATGCTTGCTGTGCTGAGACACTCATCTGTTGAATGACTAGTGATTCATTTCAAAGTCATGGGGACGTTTCGGAAAGCACTAGGGAGGCCTATGAAATGCATGTAAACATGAACACAATGCATTTTTTCTTTAACTGAAGGCTGTTTTAAATCACCCAGCATCAAAACAGTAGTTTTCTGCTGTAGAAATGAGAAAGATTGGAAGTCCTGTAGAGTGTATTGATAAAACATTAATATGATAAATCATTGCATTAGCAAACAACTGCCAACTATAACTAGTTTCCATGCACTGCTTTATCCAGTTAATGACATACATATATGTGATCAAACATACACCAAATCTTTCTCCCACTACTCAACCCTTCCCCCTGTGACTCTCTGAGGAGCAGTAAGGCAAGCAGGAGAAAGACAGTATTGAGCCAATCAGCAGAGCCTCATGACCATAGATTTCGGTGGATCGGGAAGACATTAATAACAACATCGCCTCAAATAAATTGAAATCGATAGACTGTCTCATTGAACTTTCACTACAGGCTAGTGATTTTTTTTACCGTAATCTTTTGAAAGGTAGTCAACAACATACAGTCACCCAAATAGTCATACTTTACATATTTATAGCCTAGCAGCTTAGCATAGCATGTGATTGCATACTAATTTGTAATATTGACCATGTGAAGTGCTTTGCACAAAAGATATGATTTTTCTTAAGGCATGCATAATGGAAGACCTATGAAATACAAGAAAGTTTTAGATATAAATTATTCTATAAAATATTACATTTTACTCAAGTTATTGCTTTTGTTATACTGTATACTGTTTCATTGCCCATTGTATTTAATGTAGAAAATTTCAAGCAATGGGACAGTATATATATATATATATATATATATATATATATATATATATATATATATATATATATATATATATAAAACTGCAGGGGTAGATCTAAAATCTGTCTACAAGAACACCCGTGCTTCTGATCTGATGAAAACAAATTAACAATGTGGCGCACATACCATTTCTGTCAGAACAGATATAAGGAAGCTATTGGGCTTGGAAAACTGCCATTGTGTAGGCAATGTCTGGTGGCATGTAGTAACATACTGTATTTTCTACTGAGGCTTTTAAATAAGCTGTACCTGTTGGAGTATATTTTATATAGAGTATATGCAGGGCTGGGGATAAAATTTTTAAAAAAAATAAAATACCAAATACATAAATTTTAAGTGTATTAAAATAAACTACAAAATACATCAGCCACACTATGTATCTAAACTAAAATAAACTGGTGTATTTTTGTATTTTAAAAGTAAAAAATACTTTTACAAGGGAGCGTGCAATTTCTTTACAAACCTTCCATCAATCGGCCCATTGGATCTCTGCCTTCACCATTACACTGACTCAGTTGATTAAGTAATCAATGTATGATAGCAACAGCATTTCTCTGGCCAAGTCACACAATAAATCTGACATATGCAACCAGTTAACAGATAAAATGTTCACATCCTTGTTCCTGTGATCTCCCAGAACCAAGGTTAGTTTTAAAGTAACCAACAGTTTAATGTTTAATAGTTTGTGAATGAATCAATTGTGTCGTAATTTAGTTACTAGGTGTTTGGTAATGAAGGGCTATTTTGCATCAGAAACACTGACTCAATGACAAACAAATCATTTATAAGAAGACAACTGATGGTACCTTTATTCATAGCAACTAGTTAATAACTTATCAATCATTTACTTGTTAATCATAAATATAGGAATATATTGCGTGTCAGGCAGTCATTTATGCAATGGTATGCAAAATCATGATCCTACTAAACAGCTACTTCAATTAGTGTACATTATTCGGCAAAATAAAATGTATTTATCAATCATTGGAAGCCTATTTGAAAGATGGCACCCTGCAAATTTCTTACCTTCACCACTTTCATCCATATGGATACATTTTCTGTTCTGATCTCAACAAGTCTGAGCAGGCACCAATTAGAGGTTGCATTTTTATGTCATCATTTAGACTTCTGAAAATGTACTTTAAAGTATTTTGAAACTACAAAAATACAAAACACTAAAGTATTTTAATACAAAATATGAAGCCATTTTCGACCCTATCAAATACAAATGACAAAAATCCTCTTTTATATTTGAAATACGTATTCGAAATAATGTATCATAAATACTGCTCATCTCAGAGTATATGAAGCAGAATTGTGGGAAGCGTAACAAGACATTTAAGCTCTAGCCTATGAAGAAGTCAAAAGCCATTTCATTTAATTTGCCCTGGCGTTTGGAGGAGAAAAAATATGGCAGATAAATGGAAAGTGGAAAAGAAGAGAAGTTGGTTGTCTTGCCCAGGCACATGGCTTTGGAGAATGAGATGAAGGACTAAACTGCAGTTCTTTGTATTTTAGATTTTAAAATAGCCTCGGCTAACTTCGAGTAATAAATCATTGACTACACCTTGAGGATGCTGGCAGGTGCAACAGCCCAAAGGGAAATGTGAAAGTAGTTATATATAAAAGAATCAGATACATTCTTGATTCTGTGCACCTCTGGAAAGGTGGAATTAATTCGACTTCAAGATGGAGTTTAGCTTCTCATCTGATTATGCGCTCATAAAATTTTCCACAAGCCATATTTTGCTCTGCAGAAAGTATGACTTTACCTCAGATTAAAGGTTTGGCTTGAAGCTGCTGGGCATTGTGGAGCTGGATTGATGCCTTTTAGAGTAGCATGATTGAGAATGAAAAGGAGCCTTTCATGACCAGTGGACTTAAAACCATCACACACACAAACCTCTTCTTATCTTCTCTTCCTCTTGTAATCATTATTATCATCCACAACTAAATCTTCAAATCCTAAGAAGCTAAACTGACTAACATTGTTGTTGTTTTTTCCCCTTTTCCCATCACTCACCTTTTCTACCTATTATATTTCCACATTGCTATCTAAGCAATGCTTGTTCCACAAATACACCAGATCTATTTTTACCCTCTGTGGCCCTGTTGTCGCCCACGGATGGCTAATATGATATGATGTGCTCCTGTCATTTGGAGGACCTTCGTGCTAAAGTAGCATGGCCATGTCGCAATCTTTAGCTAAAACTAATAGAAACCCCTCAAGGCTTTCTCTGCCATACCAAGGTTCCTGCTGAGCAAACGATACGTCCTACTGAGTCTGGGCTAAAACAGATAAGTAGCCGGAACCACAGCACATCATACTGGAGTGCTATCAGTATCAAAGCCTAGAGGTCCACTGATGACTAATATGAGAAAATGAGGGTTAAATATATCTCTATAATATATGCTAAGTAAAGATCTAATCAACACAGAGTTTAACAACACTGACACTGTTGATTCTTTAAAATTGTTTTCCACAAAAGCACTGCATGTGCATAAGCTCCTGCTGCAGCACATGCATATTAACACTTAGTGTGTATTAATGCACTCATTGTCTCTATAGTAACAAGTTGCACAGGGGCGTGAATGACAGATGCTTCACATTATCAAATAAAACAATTTGTCTGGTTTAGCTTTTGTTTAGCTTGATTTTTTTTATTTTAGCATTTTTGCTTAAAACATTTAATGTTACCACACATCTTATACAATTATGTGCAGTTTGGAGAAGAACCACATATGGTTACAAAAGTCAGGTGTCCCAATACTTTTGTCTATAGCATGTATAAATGTTTTTTATATATCTGTAAAAATGGTCAATTTATCCTAGCTAGCATGGTTTCTTTTTTCTCTTTAAACCTAATTTGTTGTTAGGTTGCTCAGGAATTGCCTAAAGGCAACTTCATATCACATAGAAGAAAAAACAGCAAATTGTGTTCTGGCAAGAGGAAAAGAAACGAGTTAGAAAAACACCTACTATTGTGATAATGTCCACTTTGCCATTTCTGAGTGGTATGAAAAAAAAAATTGGATAAATGACAGCTTATGTGATAAACGATAGACCAAAATAAAGGCATATAGTGAAAAAGCACTGACGGACAGATAAAGAGCAGAAAAGTTGTGTAAATCTCTAGGCTGTCACTAATACAAGGCTTACTGTATGTCTTACTGATTTTCAGTATAGGTTTGAGGGATTCAGCTTTTATAAAGCTTGAGGATTATATCATTGTTACTGACAGCTTCAATGTGTGTGAGATAGAAAAGGTTAAAATCATTACATCCTTTGAGCTGAGCATGTGCATGCAACATTTTACAAACCCATAACCATAAATGTCACTGATAATCAATAACAGTTTAGACAGTCATCGTGTGTCCTTACTATGAACTTGCTTTCAATTGATGCTCGGGGATATCAGGAAGACATGAAGCAATGTACAGATAGACCTGCCTCATTATATAGTCCTATTATCCTCACCCTAGCTAGCATAGTCAAGCAACTGGTTGATATACATACATATTCTTATTCTACACACACACACATAGGAAAGCCTCTGCACAGTTACACACACTGCTGACAAGAGAGTTCCTCTGCTGGCAGAGTGTCAGTAGGATTTGCCTGTTGAATTTATGGAAGGAAATAAGCTCTCTTGGCTGAAAGCACAATTGCAGTGTATTCATCAATGCAGACAATCAAAGAGTTAAACTGACAAGCGCTTCATTAGCCAGAACATGTGACCACACACCACACACAACAGCTGCCTCCTTATCAGATTTGAGCCTTATTCTATTAAGATAGACAAGTGGTTCATATAGGCACATGAGGATAGGAGGAATCCTTATTTCTGCAAGAAACAGTTTACATTTTCAAAACAATTTTAAATAAAAGAAAAAATAATTTTTTAAGAAGTTTACATTTGTTAGTCCCCAAGTGGGTAATACAGATGTGTGTGTTTTATTTTACTTAACTGTTCTACTTATTTCAGAATATTTTAACAAATGTGTTCATTCCTTCCATCCTTCTTTCATTCACTCCCTCGATATGCAGAATTGTCAGGATTTTCCCCTTTTAAGAGAAATTCTTGAAGCTGAAAATAAAACAATAAATAATCTATAGCGCTGGCATTAGCTGCTAACCAAGACGTGGCTAGTGGCTAACACTAGTGCTATGGATTCAAGATTCAAGATTTTTCTTTCTTTCATTTTTTTGCTTTTCTTTTTACTTCAAGTTATATCCTCTATATAACTATGCTTGTGATCTTACTTTTTGAATTTATCATGCTAGCCAGAAAGCGGTTAATGCTAGAGATTTGTTTAGCTTTTTCATGCATTGGCAAAACAAATTTTATTTCCGGTATGGAGTAAATCACCAAATGAACACTGTGCTCTATAAAATCTAGTTTCTTTTTTATACCCCTGGCATGTTTGTGTATGTTTTCAAGTAAAAAAATAATAATTTTTTTTATCATTTATAGGTTCCTTAAAAAAATCTGTTCTACACCTAAAACCCAGTACCAGAAAATTGTACATTTTCAAACCTAATATATATACAGTAGGTAACATAAGCATAGGGTGATGTATAAGAGTGGGGGAAGGTGCACACAGGTGGACTATGTTTTATGCAGGAGATGCAACCTAAAAAAGTTTGGAGACTGTAAGGTGTTGGCAGGGGACAGTGTAGCTAGACAGCATCGAATGGTGATCTGTAGGATGGTTTTAGAGGTGAAGAAGAAGAAGAGGAGAGTGAGGACTGAAAGAAGAAGAAGATGGTGGAAACTGAAGGAGGAAGACTGTAGTATGAGATTCAGGGAAGAGGTCAGACAGGGGCTCGGTGGTGGTGAAGAGGTGCAGGATGATTGGGCAACTACTTCAGAAGTAATTACGGAGACAGCTAGAAAAGTACTTGGTGTGACATCTGAAAATAGAAAGGAAGACAAAGACACATGGTGGTGGAATGAGGAAGTGCAGGAGAGCATAAGGAGAAAGAGGTTGGCAAAACAGAATTGGGATCGACAGAGTGGTGAGAAAGGTAGGCAGGAGTACAAAGAGATGCGGCAGCAGGTAAAGAGGGATGTGGCGAAAGCCAAGGAAAAGGCATATGAGGAGCTGTATGAGAGGTTGGACACTAAGGAAGGAGAAAAGGATTCGTACCGATTGGCCAGGCAGAGGGACCGAGCTGGGAAGGATGTGCTGCAAGTTAGAGCAATAAAGGATGGAGATGGAAATGTGTTGACTAGTGAGGAGAGTGTGTTGAGAGGATGGAGGAATATTTTGAGCAGCTGATGAATGAGGAAAATGAGAGAGAGAGAGAAGATTGGATGGTGTCGAGATAGTGAAGCAGGAAGTGGATAGGATTAGTAAGGAGGAAGTGAGTGCAGCAATTAAGAGGATGAAGAGTGGAAAGTCAGTAGGACCCGATGACATACTGGTAGAGATGTTTAGCAGAGATGGCAGTGGAGTTTTTAACAAGATTGTTTAACAGGACTTTGGAAGGTGAGAGGATGCCTAAGAAATAAAGAAGGAGTGTGCTGGTACCGATCTTTAAGAATAAGGGAGATGTGCAGACCTGCAGTAACCACAGGGGAATAAAGTTGATCAGTCACAGCATGAAGTTATGGGAAAGAGTAGTGGATGAGAGAAGAGGTGACCATATGTGAGCTACAGTATGGTTTAATGCAGAGGAAGAGCACTACAGATGCATTATTTGCTTTGAGAATGTTGATAGAGAAGTATAGAGAAGGACAGAAGGAGTTGCATTGTGTGTTGGTGGAGTTAGGGAAAGCGTACGACAGGGTGCCGAGAGAGGAGTTGTGGTATTGTATGAGGAAGTCAGGTGTGTCATAGAAGTATGTGAGGGTGGTGCAGGACAGCAGTGAAGTGTGCAGTAGGAACGAAAGACTGGTTTTAGGTGGAGGTTGGATTGCATCAAGGATCGGCTCTGAGCCCTTTCCTGTTTGCAGTGGTGATGGACAGGTTGACGGACGAGGTCAGAGAGGAGTCTCCGTGGACCATGATGTTTGCGGATGATATTGTTATTTGTGGTAAGAGTGAAGAGCAGGTTGAGAAGAGCCTGGAGAGGTGGAGATATGCACTGGAGAGAAGGGGAATGAAAGTCAGTAGGAGTAAGACAGAGTACATGTGTGTGAATGAGAGGGAGGGCAGTGGAGTGGTGCGGTTGCAGGGAAAAGAGGTGGAGAAGTGGAGGAGTTCAGGTACCTGGGATCAATGGTGCAAAGTAATGGAGAATGTTAGAGAAGTGAATAAAAGAGTGCAGGAAGGGTGGAGTGGGTGGAGAAGAGTAGCAGGAGTGATTTGTGATAGAAGAGTATCTGCAAGAGTGAGAGGGAAAGTTTATAGGAATGTGGTAAATCCTGCGATGTTGTATGGTTTAGAGACAGTGGCATTGAGTAAAAGACAGGATGTGGAGCTGGAGGTAGCAGAGCTGAAGATGTTGAAGTTTCCGTTGGGAGTGACGAGGATGGACAGGATTAGAAACGAGTTTATTAGAGGGACTGCGCATGTAGGACGTTTTGGAGACAAGTGAGGGAGATGAGATTGAGATGGTTTGGACATGTGCAGAGAAGAGACAAGGGTTATATCAGTGGGAGAATGCTGAGGATTGAGCTACCAGGAGAGAGGAAAAGAGGAAGGCCAAAGAGTAGGTTTATGGATGTGGTGAGGGACGACATGCAGGTGGTTGGGGTGAAGGAGGCAGATGTACAGGACAGGGGGGGTATAGAGACGGATGATACACTGTGGAAGAAGAAGAGGTTGCATGCATTGCTCAGGTTTTTTGGCCCATTCTTACACACAAACAGTCATCAAATCTTGAAGGTTTTGTGAGCTTCTTCTATGAGCTCTGATCTTAATGCGATTCAAGTCAGGTGATTGGCTGGACCATTCCAGCAGCTTTATTTTCTTTCTCTGAAACCAATCGAGTTTCCTTGGCTGTGTGTTTGGGATCATTGTCTTGCTGAAATGTCCACCCTCGTTTCATCTTCATCATCCTGGTAGATGGCAGCAGATTTTTATCAAGAATGTCTCAGTCCATTTTTCCTTTCAGAGTTCACTCTTTGTATGGTGTTTTTGGGGTGATGTGCAGTGCCATTTGTCCTCCAAACATGGTGTGTATTATGGCATTTAATTTGTTACAGTTTGGTCTCATCTGACCAGACTTTATTCTCCCAGTATTTCACAGGTTTGAGCAAATTTTGTGCAGCAAACTTTAAACGTGCTTTAACATGCTTTTTCTTCAGAAATGGAGTCTTACATGGTGAGCGTGCACACAGGCCATGGAGGTTGAATGCATTACTTCTTGTTTTCTTTTAAACATTTGTACCTGCTTTCTGAAGCTCTCCACAAGTGGTTCTTGGCTCTTGGACAACTCTTCTGCTATTCTTTTGACTCCTCTGTCCATATTGCGAGCAGCACCTGGTCATGGCCAGTTTATGGTGAAATTATGTTCTTTCCTCTTCTGGGTTATGGCCCCATCAGTGCTTACTGGAACATTCAGAAGTTTAGAAATCCTTTTATAACCAATGCTATCAGTATTTTTGCAACAATAAGGTTACGAAGGTCTTGAGAGAGCTCTTTGCTTTTACCCATCATGAGATGTTTCTTGTGTGACACCTTGGTAATGGGACACCTTTATACAGGCCATCAGTTGGGACTGAACCAGCTGATATTAATTTGCACTGTCGAGGGGCAGGATTGCTTTGTAATTACTGATAGATTTCAGCTGGTGTCTTGGCTTTCCATGCCTTTTTTCACTTTCTTTTCTTCATGTGTTTAATACTTTCCCCTGTGTCATTCCAGAATTATTACACATTGTTTCATTTATGGGCATGTGTGGTTTGATTCCTTTGTACTAACATCTGGTAAAAATTTCATGTCAATAGCGCCTTTAGAAATATATTTACTGAGAAAAATGGTGACGTGTTCAATAGTTATTTTACCCGCTATATATATATATATATATATATATATATATATATATATGTGTGTGTGTGTGTGTGTGTGTGTGTGTGTGTGTGTGTGTGTGTGTGTATTCTCGGTAGAAGAATGCTGTATATGGAAACACCAGGAAGGAGGAAAAGAGGAAGGTTTATGGATGTGGTGAGGGAGGACATGCAGGCAGTTGGTTCAGAGTCAGAGTAGGATGGAGACGGATGGTCTGCTGTGGCGACCCCTAACAGGAGCAGCCTGTTACTATTCTAATATCTATTTAATACTATTCTATTATCATTCAGAAATGGTGCGAGAAATAACGAAAACAAAAAACCCCCAAAAAAACAATTAAAAAATATCCAGTGAGTGGTGGTGGAGACACTTACTGGAAAATATTCAAGAATTTAAGCTGCCAGGAAGGCTTCTATAACTCATATAACCACTCTTAAACCTGTGGTTAGCAGAAACACATCTCAGAATGCACAACACATCAAACCTTTAGGCAGGTGGTCTACAACAGCAGAGGACCACAATGAGCTGCACTCCTATTAGCTTAAAAAATGAATTCTGAGGCTACACTGTGTTTAGGCTCATGAAAGCTGGAAAGATAAGGATTACATTATTACCTGCTCTTATTCCAATCTTCAAATGTAAAGATTGTAATGTTTTTAAAGATATAAAGCAATTGCTGTACAAAGAAGTTTGTATAAAGCAAGTTAATGCAGACATCAAATATTTAATTCCACATGAGAAGCTTAAATGCCAATAGATCAACAAGTGCATAATAATGAGTGTGTAAAAGCTGTACTGCCTCTGTAAGCGAAATAGTGCAACATTTTAGTGCTAAGTTCCTGCATTAATGTATTTATATAAGAATGTAACTGCATGCATTATTCAAAATGTATATATTATAAAACCCAGTGGGGGTTTGTTTTTGTTTACTGCAGCCTTCATTCACGCACTGAAGCATGACGTCAGAGTGTCTGAGGAAGTAACAACCATCTGAGAGTGAAACTAAGCATTCAGTAAGACGAGTCAGCCTGTAATTGAACTTATTTATAGAGATTGGAGTGGAGAATATGCACTACTATATGCACTTAAAACCTCAGGTTTTCAACAAAAAAAACCCTTCCTTATGGTTTAAAGGCCCAGTTTGTAAGGTGCTTTACGTTGTGCAATGTAAACTGTACAAGAACATTTTCATGAGAAAGTCCCATGTCAGGACCTTTTTGTCGAAGCCTTCCTGTTGAGGATCACAGTCCCCAGATCTGTCACCTCACAAGACTTCGACATCAGGCGCCATGCAGGATCTCTCACAGGGGGAGAGGACATATACCTCGCTTAGGGACTGAGTATTGGCAGCTTGGCCGGGTTGGGATTTGAATTCACAACCTTTGAGCAGAAGTCCAATATCTTAACCATTTACCTTTCAATAAATCACTACATCACTTGAGCTTTAACCAGCATCTACTCATGATTAATGTATACATTTTTGTCATTATCCAGAGCAAGTTGCATTTATCTCATTCATAAAACTGAGCAGCTATGGGATTAAGGGCCTTGCTCAGGGGCCCAGGAGTGGCAGTTTGGTGTAGCCAGGATTTGAACGCACAGCCTTTAGCACCAAAGTTCAAAACCTTGACCATTAAGCTACCACTTAACAAGTTTACTTACACAATTTCTTTTAATAACTGCTTCATGCTGATCAGGGTTGTGGTGAATTTGGAGCAAATTCCGATGAATAATGAGCACAATGAATAATATGACAATGAAATAACTTTGAATAGAACATTAAAATAAGTCTAGGAACACATTCATGAAATATAACATTATAATAGTAAACAAAAATCTATACCAATTTTTCCACCTAGAAATTAAAAACTAAAGTTTAAATGACAATTTATTGACTAAACAAAGTGAAATAGATTTCCATTGACTTCTTATCCATAACTTCTAATACAGTGGGATGAAATGATGTCTCCAAGATTATGGTATTACACAACAGACCCACAGATCTCATGGGTCTTGGTGCCCACAGGGGTCTATGAATCATAACCAGAGTTTTTTTTAATCGAAATCCCAATCCATCATTACAATGATTTACCATATTATTTTAATAAAATGACAAATTCAAGTCATAATAACTCATAAAAAGGAATAGTATTTAATGTTTTTACAACATAGTGACCATTTGAATAAAAACAGGGGTGTTTTAAAATAAAACGCTTTAAAAACAGACATATATTTTGAACATTGATATAGTAAATCTGTTTTGTAAATCATTGATGTAGGATCCTAAAATAAATCTGAATTGAACAGTCTGTGGAATTCCTTCACAGTAAACGGAGTCCTTGACTGTGTAAGTCTTTGAATACAGAGTCTGTGCCCACTGAAGTAGACCACGTAAGATACCAAGTAAAATAACAAAATACTGGGCATGACATACAGACTACACATAAAGAGAAGGTTTTTTTAGATATAAGCAAGCACAAGGTGCAATATGGGTATGCATGCCTACATCTTTTAGTTAGATTTACATCCAGCATATGCTCCTGCAGCTCATAGTGCCATGTGTGTGTGTGTGTGTGTGTGTGTGTGTGTGTGTGTAGCTTTAGTGTTGTGTAACTGTGGTGTCACATGCATATTTGAATGTACAGCGCAGGAGGTGATGTAATAGGTTTACCCACAGTGCCGTGCGGGGAAGATGAATGGAGGAGTTTGAGCGAGGGGGATTGGCGGGAGCTTCATCAATGAACCGGCGCCCAGGCTCATTGTCATTCTGATCAGGTTGTGTGATTCATAACAGCAGCCGCCAGGGAGAAAGCAATAAAACAGCATTCCTGTAGACAGCTCAATGCAATGTCTCACTGTCCCTGTCTTCCTCTATTTTCTCTCACTCTCACTTGCTCATCTTTTCCTTCCTTCTCTCACCATTTTTCCTGCCTTATCTACTCGTTTTTTCTTCTCTCTTTCATCTATCCTTCACTCTTTCTTCCATCTGCATTTTCTCCCCCACTTTCTCTCTGCCTCTTATTTTCACTTTCCTTCTTATGTGTTTCCTATAAGGTTTCACAACAAAGTTCATCAGTATTCTATTCAGTAAGTAAGTAACAACCTGGGACTCCAATGATTTCTCAATATTTTCACAATTTGCATTATTTATAGAAACCTCAACAAACTATAAAACTATGATGAATTGACATTAAATGAATGAACATGAAAAAGTTGGTGAGGAGAGATGATAGCTCAGTAGTTAAGGCTCTGGGCTACTAATCGGAAGGTTGCGGTTCAAGTCTCAGTAGGGGCCAAGCCGCTCTTCTTAGGGCCCGCGATCCTCTGTGCTGCTGTAACATGGCTGACTCGGCCCTCAGCTTCCTGTGGGATTTTTGGTGGGAAATGTGACAAAATAACAATTCCCCTATTGGCTCCATAAAGTATTCCAAAATAAAATCAAAATACGTATCACCTAGATGAGGTCTGGTTCCTCTTAAGGCTTCTTCCTTATACAATCTCAGGGAGCTTTTACATGCCACTGTTGACACTGGCTTACTCATAAATTTATAGGCACTAAACTTGTACATTCAAAATGTATAACCTCTTTACAGTGTCTTTGTAAAGCTGCATTGGGACAATGACCATTGTTAAAAGTGTTTCACAAATAAAACTGAATTGAATCGAAAACCTTGTGATACTGCTGAGATGAAAATCTTTATTCCGACATACGCATTCATAAACTCATCCGTTCATTAGAAGTGATTGTTTTATATAAGTCAGGATCTTCTTTTCTGGGAATACTCGAGTCTGAGGTGAAAGTACTCTGTAAATTGCATGCCAGTTTGCTTTCAGTAGCAATTTAATATCACCAATCGGGTCTATCACACCGGCAGTAAGCCTACTTACTGTGGAATCCGGTATATGAGGCCACTGGTGGTATATATCTTTAATATCTCCTGGAAATGTGTATGTATTGTACCTTTAGAAATGTCTTAAGGGACATAATTGGAGCACTACCTCCACTGTTCTAATTAAAAGTTCCAGACTAAACATAAAAAAACATCACAAGTGCAAAGAAAACATACAAAAAACTCACACCTGCCACTTTTCAGCCAGAACAATTCAGTTCTCATATAAACACATGAGAGCCAAGCTGTTGCGTCATAAAACATGGAGTCACCGAGACAAAAACAGATGGGGAAAGACAACATTTAAGGCACGACGCCAACTAGCTGGCACTGTAGCAGAATGGAGCAGTCATTAATGAAATGTCACAGGAAGCGTAGACATCTGGGATTGAAAAAAGTGAGACAAGCGTCAATGGACCATCGGTATGTGCAATTATTGAAACATAAGGCACAGCATGTGGAGGTGTTAAATATGGCTATGAGAGGGCATCTTGGCATCAGGGTGTGTTTGTGTGTATGACCTGTATATATTATTATATAAAATAATACATAGACAATAATGTTGGATGTGAACAGGTCCCATATGTTAATGTTTTTAAAAAAAAAAACATCCTGTGTGTGTAAATGCAAAGGATTTGCCTGCTGTTGAGCTTCTGGTGGGGTTTTTATGATGAATATTTTGGTGTGCGTGTGATTCACAAAACTCGATCATGACTGTAGTGAAGCCGCTTGACGTCAAAGCGGGAGAATCGTGGGTGGGGCGTGCGGAGGAAGGGGGCGGGGCCATATCAAAGCCAGGCAGCGGCGCGGCTCAGCTTCACGCTTTGATAGCGATGCTGAGTGAGGAGCGGCTGCTGCACCTCTGCCCAGGGTTCCTCCTGAGAAGTGCCACGATTGCACTGGAACAATATGGAAAGAACAGGATAAGGACCTGATGATTTTTTTGTCCTCCCTCACGCCTCTCCTCTCTGTCCTGTGTCCTCTACCTCCGTATCTGTGTCGTATGAGGAGAAGTGCGTGCTGAGAGGGAAACACACTGCAGCTTCATGGCACTAAGGTACGACGTGATGGGATGATATGTGATGCGATGTGATGTGATGTGATGCTTCACCTTTGCATGCTTTTCACTGCGCCCCAAAGACTCTCCTTTATCTCATTTAAAAGCTTAATGCTTTAAATCGAGGTTTGACCTCCGGACAGTCTTTGCTTGTCTCTCTTTTATTGGCGATTTTGTTTTTTTTGGGTTTAGATCCACACCGCGCGTGAGACTGGGGAATCAAAATTTATGAATGAAGCGAGTTCTGGGCTGCGCGCGATTTCAGATTGTGGAGGCGCAATGCACGACGCCTGCACAGGAGACCCGGTTTATTTTTAGACGATTTCTAAAAATAGGAGGCAAGCGAACAGAGCATATCTGAAAGACCTGCTCAAGGTCTTGACGCACATTTAAGACAAATGAGCACGACACAAAAAAAAAAAAAAACGATCTTGACCTCTAAAATGATGTCATTTCAATACCGGGAGAAACGAGGTGGTTGCTTGCAGAAGGGTGGAGGTCGCTTTGTGTGCCACTGATAGGTCATGATGGGATGATTCACAATATATATGCATATATAAATATATAATTACAGTCCATAATAATGATAGTGATGATGATATTTATATGAGTTCTAGTCTTTCTATATCTGTGGGATGTACCCCATCATTTTGGTGATATTTGAAGGTTGCCCTTAACAAGTCATTCTGATATGTTCCTTTTTTCCTCTAATTTCCTTACAATTGTATCTTTCTTTCTCCCACTTCCTTTCTTTCTTTCTCTCTCTCTCTCTCTCTCTCTCTCTCTCAATCTCTCTCTCTCGCTCTCAGCTATGATTCACTCTCTTGCAGCAGCAATGAGCAACCAACTTCAAAACACCTCCTCTCTGAACACGGCCGGCGTGTGGAATTTCCAGGACGCACACAACTCGTCGTCTGTCCACACTGCAGACCTGCAGCCCCTCGCCGTTAGCCCTTGGGACATTGCACTGTGTGTGACTGGGACTCTCATTTCCTGCGAGAATGCGATTGTGATCGCCATCCTGTTCTACACTCCCACCCTGCGGGCACCCATGTTCGTTCTAATAGGGAGCCTAGCTTTTGCGGACCTGCTCGCGGGCCTCGGCTTGATTTTGAACTTTATCTTCATCTACATGTTCAACACCGAGTTTGTGACACTGGTGTCAGTCGGGCTGCTTATTGCTGCTTTCTCTGCCTCCGTACTAAACATCCTGGCTATCACGGTGGACCGCTACCTGTCTCTCTACAACGCGCTAACCTACAACACAGAACGCACGGTGACTTTCACCTACGTGATGGTGGTGTTCATATGGCTTGTGTGCATCACGCTCGGGCTGCTGCCCCTGCTTGGGTGGAACTGTCTCCAGGACGAGGTCCATTGCAGTGTTTGTCGCCCGGTCACCAAGAACAATGCTGTGGTCCTTGCAGTGACTTTTCTGCTCGTGTTCGCGCTCATGATGCAGCTCTACCTGCAGATCTGTAAGATCGCCTTCCGTCACGCACAACAGATTGCTGTGCAGCACCAGTTCATGGCTATTTCCACCACTAAAGGGGTCTCGACACTTTCTGCCATTCTGTGCACTTTCGCCGCATGCTGGATGCCCTTTGCCATGTATTCAATTGTTGCGGATTCTAGCTACCCAATGATCTACACATACGCCACAGTACTGCCAGCAACATGCAACTCAGTCATAAACCCCATCATTTATGCCTTCAGAAACCCAGACATTCAGAAATCCCTGTGGCTAGCCTGCTGTGGATGTGTCCCTGCCAATTTCTCCCAAAGGCCAAGGACATCAAGTGACGTATAGGTCAGATCATATGATCATATCCTCTTTCACTTTCATAGCAGGTGATGGAATTTGCACCCCACCCCCCAAAAATAAATCAAGGAAAAAAAACAAGAAAACAAAAAGTACATATTTGATCATGTTGTGGTTAAAACTGGGGTAAAATATATCAAAGAACTTTACTACATTTGGGGCTCAATGTCTAATGTAGTATAAAGCATTGTTTTTAGTGCATTGTATTTCTTTATATCTAGACAGTAGTTAACAAATGCGCACAATACGAATAGAAAAGCAAAACTGCAAAGTTTAAAAAGGACTAATCCTTTCTATAGTAAATCAAAGGCCTACATTTTGGCACCTTAAACACACCTAGCCATATATATATATATATATATATATATATATATATATATATATATATATATATATATATATATATATATATATATATATCAATTAAGTATGGTGCCAAGGAAATTGAAAATCATTCTTTACTGGTTGACATCAATGCTAGTCACTGATCCTTCAAACGGCCATTACAGAAAGAACAGCTTTTAGAGAAATGAGAGGCTCTAAACGAGAAAATATATTGCCAATTGTGACCAACTTCGCAAATGTCTTGACAGAAATCACATATTTGTGTTGTCACCTTGATAGTTAGTCTAGAATCCACAGAAATGTCTTTAAGATTTAGTATTACTATATTGCCATAGATGCAAGTACATTCACATGCTTTTTTTAAGCACCATGGACAGCAGCCATTGCACTGAAGCCCCATGTTTCCTTATATTGTAGGAATCACGTAAAAGCAAGGCTCTTGGAGCAAAATCCACAGGCACTGTGCAATCCAGATTTCATCCAAGTTCATTTTATAACTTTATTAAGCACATACAAAGACAGGGCATGCCAAGCTGCATCCTCACGGGTTCTCAGGATAGTTGATGCTTTTTTTTTTTTTTTAAGTGACACTTTCACATTTACACTTTGCTCATTTGGCTGAAGCTTTTTATCTTTTTAACACCAGATACAGGATACAGCTAAGCAATTGAGAGTTAAAAAATCTTGCTCAAAGACCCACCAAAAATGGCATTTAATGTTGCTGATTTAAACTCACAACTATATGATCAGTAGCCCAAAACTTAAAACACTGAGCCATAAATTCCCCAATTTAGAACCTTGTCTGAAAAAAGAAAAGTGTATGCTGCAGTGTTTTACCCGAAATCTTTAAGAGTTTCCCCCAGAGGGACAATGCGAGGCATCTTTAAGGATTCCAGACTTAATCTATTTTCCAAGAGTGCAGAGCATGTTACTGAATAAAATGTTGAACTGCAAATTCGACAAACCCTAGAAGATAAAATCAGAGAAGACTTAATAAGCTGCTTAATTTAGCTCAGTATTCTTTAAAGAATGGGAATACAAAAATTTAATTAGATGAAAAAAACCCTGCAAATACCATCTCATGTCCTTTAGTTTAATCCAAACAGGCACAAAAGGTGTTACAGTGAACAACGTTTTTGGATTTCTACTCAACAGTAAGAAGCTACACATAAAAATCTTCCCTGTCTTTTTAACCTAAATTTGTTTCTCATTATGAGTTTACAATTGATGCATTAGAACGAATCTGCCCCCCCGAATTTATTTTCATCTCCAGTGTAATGCCAAGTATAGATCATCAATTAATAAGTTTTACTATAAAAATGATGCACACAAAACATGAGCATAGTGTAGATATAAATATATTAATAGCTTATATGGGTATCAGGTAACTGGGGCAGCAGGCACTGGACTGAATGTTCCTGAATTGAGGTTAATGAAAGTGGACCATGTGCTGTCTTTCAAAACTGTGGCTGTGTCTTTAATCCACCCATAACTGCAAACATAGTAGACTAACTGGAAATTCAGCCATTTAAAATGGTGTCCCAAAAAAAAAAAGCAAAAAAAAAAAAAAAAGAAATAGGGTATTGGAATATTTGTCCCCTCAAGCATCACATGTCCTTCAAAATATATAGCACTAATGTCTGCGCCAACCAATCTCAGATACTGAACATAGGAAAAAAATGAAGAAGGTTGAGTCGCAAACTCTTCTTCTTCAACAGTCATTCATATGTACAAATTATTAATAGAACATACCCGTTTGTATTGTGCATTTGAACTGGTTTAATGTGGTTTTTTTTATAGTGTGTACATTTTGTTGTCGAACCAATTGCATGAAAATAGGTGTAACAACATTTCATTTTGGAAAGAGTGGGGGTGTTACTCCTTTGTCTAAAATGTATAATCGAGTTTTGGGCCTTATTTTATTATTCACTGCAATAATCTATTAATGTACGCTGTCCGTTGATAACGCTAATCTCATGGAGGCCATTGCTAGAGCTAATCCAACATTGAACTGACCATGAATAGAGCTAATTAAACCATTGAGCAGAACAAATCAAACCTTGAACTGAACCAGAGCTAATTTCACCTTGACACTTGAACAAGCCAAGCAGGTCAAAGAACAAGTTCTGCTCTTAAAATTAGAGCTATAAAAGTTTAGGGGTCTGAAGCGAGGTGGAGGCCCTGAGCGCACACACACACACACACACACACACACACACACACACACACACACACATAGAGACTAACCTCAGCCACAATAGTGACCTACACTTTATCTGATGGATTTTTTTTTTAATTGTGTGTGTGTGTGTGTGTGTGTGAATGAGAAAGAAAAAGAGCTAATTATAAGAGCTAACTATCACTTGTATGTTAAGTGGGCCAGTCACATGTGCCCGCTTCAAATCTTAATGTTTTGATTCCAGTATGTATTGTAGGGTAACATCTTTCCACAGAACCTAATGGGACGCCATCGATTCTGTTTCTTCAGGGGGACTATGGTTATTTTTCATATGCAATGCTGTATAGATACATTCTATTTTTATACGCGTCAGGGCATGTGTTTTACAACATGGTGGTGTCATTGTGTGTGTTTATGTATATAATATCCGTATTCTTGTAAGTGGTTTCTTAAAAAAAGAAAAAAAAAAACAAGCAAAATGAGTGTTGCTGATGCAAAAAGTGCCATAATTTTAGTAGTCTTATTTACATACTTACTTATTGATTTCATGTATTTGTTAAAAAAAAAGAAAAGAAAACAAAACAAACAAGGATTACAATTTCTATTATCACCTCAACTAGAATGTGACATAATGGACAAACTTTGATGGATCTTACCAAGAATGGGACGTTAGTCAACTTAGTGAAAGTATACTTTTAGAAAATGAGAACCCCTACTTATTGTTTTCTATTTGGATCCTAAAAATCTTGAAAGGTTAATTGGGTTCTACAGAGATCCAGTAATGAACTTATATAGAGAGTGAATATTAGAGATTAAAGATGTTGGACATTTTTGTGTCAATTTGTGTCTTACTGTGAAAGTAAGATTGTTGGTCATGTTGAGTGGTGAAACTTTACGGGTCCCAAATTAGCCTGAAGAATGTAAGTAATATAAAACCCAAGATTTTAAAGACTTCCTTGACTGTGATGATCTTCCATCATCTTCCCATCGATCCCAAATCATTTGTCAGTGCAGTAGCAAAGCTGTCATCATTATGATTAATTTCTATAATGGATTGCTTGCTAACTCTGTGTCAGTATCTGTATTTGGAACCCTAGAGTTTTGTGCATGGCTTGGCCGCCTTCTTTCCACATGGCGTCCTACTGGCTCCATCTCTCACTATGGAATGTCCTCTATGATTCAGACAGGGGACAGATGGATGTCCACCTCCTGCCACATGCTCAGCACTGACCTGTCTAATCACTGCGTGATTGCATTACAACCTCACATGGCGGTGCAAATTTGAGGCTCTACGGTCTCTCCTGGAGACAGACAGGGAAAGAAATAGCAAGAGTTTTTGATACCTCAGACTTGTGGTTTGTGGACTGCTGCTGCTTCTTGCATTTCTAAGTAGAGAGGACGTTTGAATGGCAATGCCTAAACCACACGGATGCATTATAATGGCTGAATCTGGCCTTCCTATAAATAGGGTCTAAAAATGTGAGGCATGAAATGTTAAATTTATCCCAGAACACTTGAAATCGCTTTTCTGGGCCATTAAACAGAGCTGGTCTTCTTTATTCAGAAAGCAACATTACAGGAAGACGACTTCTAGAAAGCACTTAATCATTAGTCTACTCGAAATAAACATAGATCCAATGTGACTATTACTTTCATAGATACACACATTAGTCCCGTTAGTGACTGATGTCCATTTATAGCCAGCAACCTTTTACTTTTTCACTCTTCCACATGCATGAGGTGAAAATAGAAATCTTGTAAAGGCAAAAGAATATCAGCACAAATCCTACTGTAGGTCTGTTTTGGTTAGATATTGTATGTCGTACAGGATAAACACGTGGCCATCTGAGAAGGTTACAATACTGTGATATAAACTATTGGTTTGTGTCTGTATTATTACTTTTGTTCGTTTCTCTCTTTGTATTGTAAATTCTGATCTGATAACAAGTACCATGCACTTTATTAGCGGGACATGCTCCACATTGCACTGTACATGTGGATAACTATCCCAGAATGAAAATGATTTATTTTTTAATACTGTACATATATGATTTAAGAAAGCGAACAAAACAAAGTACTTTGTGAAATAAATCACAACAGCCACCTGCAGGCTCTGTGTTTTGTTGCATCTTTGGTGTCAGAGAAGGTGTTGAAAGTTGTGTGAGATGTATTATTTATACAGCTAGATTTATATGCATGGTAGTGTACAGTTCAACATTACAAACATTACTGTTACGTGTAAAGGGCAGAGGTGGAAAGTAACAAATGACATTTACTCACGTTACTGTAAATAGTTTTTTTGTGTACCTCTATTTTGTAAATAGCTTTTAAAATCATTTTTTTAAGTATTGTACTTGTACAGTACTACATTTTAAATCATGCCATATATCATATATAAAATATATATATAAAATAAGTATGAACACTCTGCTTTTTTGCAAGTTCTCCCACTTAGAAATCATGGAGGGGTCTGAAATTGTCAGCGTAGGTGCATGTCCACTGTGAGAGACATAATCTAAAAAATTGATTTTTTAACTACTGATTTGTATGATACAGCTGCAAATAAGTATTTGAACACCTGAGAAAGTCAATGTTAATATTTGGTACAGTAGCCTTTGTTTGCAATTACAGAGGTCAAACGTTTCCTATAGTTTTTCACCAGGTCTAGATCAGTCAGGTTTCTGGCCTGTCGCTGAGAAACACGGAGTTTGAGCTCCCTCCAAAGATTCTCTATTGGGTTTAGGTCTGGAGACTGGCTAGGCCATGCCAGAACCTTGATATGCTTCTTACAGAGCCACTCCTTGGTTATCCTGGCTGTGTGCTTCGGGTCATTGTCATTTCGGAAGACCCAGCCTTGACCCATCTTCAATGCTCTAACTGAGGGAAGGAGGTTGTTCCCCCAAAATCTTGCAATACATGGCCCCGGTCATCCTCTCCTTAATACAGTGCAGTCCCCTGTCCCATGTGCAGAAAAACACCCCCAAAGCATGATGCTACCACCCCCATGCTTCACAGTAGGGATAGTGTTCTTGGGATGGTACTCATCATTCTTCTTCCTCCAAACACGTTTAGTGGAATTATGACCCAAAAGTTCTATTTTGGTCTCATCTGACCACATGACTTTCTACCATGACTCCTCTGGATCATCCAAATGGTCATTGGCAAACTTAAGACGTGCCTGGACATGTGCTGGTTTAAGCAGGGGAACCTTCCGTGCCATGCATTATATACATAACAAAAAAGTGAACTGAAAATATGTCATATTGTAGGTTCTTCAAAGTAGGCATCAAAAGAATGCTAAGAGTGTGCAAAGCAGTAATCTAAGCAAAAGGTGGCTACTTTGAAGAACCTACAATATGACATATTTTCAGTTGTTTCACACTTTTTTGTTATGTATATAATTCCACATGTTAATTCATAGTTTTGATGCCTTCAGTGTGACTCTACAATTTTCATAGTCATGAAAATAAAGAGAACTCTTTGAATGAGAAGGTGTGTCCAGACTTTTGGTCTGTACTATATATATATGATTGCTCCAACAGTGGACCTTTTTTCACCAAGCTGCTTGGCAATTTCCCCGTAGCCCTTTCCAGCCTTGTGGATGTGTACAATTTTGTCTCTAGTGTCTTTGGACAGCTCTTTGGTCTTGGCCATGTTAGTAGTTGGATTCTTACTGATTGTATGGGGTGGACAGGTGTCTTTATGCAGATAACGACCTCAAACAGGTGCATCTAATTTAGGATAATAAATGTAGTGGAGGTGGACATTTTAAAGGCAGACTAACAGGTCTTTGAGGGTCAGAATTCTAGCTGATAGACAGGTGTTCAAATACTTATTTGCAGCTGTATCATACAAATATGTAGTTTAAAAATCATATATTGTAATTTCTGGATTTTTTTTTTTTATTATGTCTCTCACAGTGGACATGCACCTACAATGACAATTTGAGACCCCTCCATGATTTCTAAGTGGGAGAACTTGCAAAATAGCAGGGTGTTCAAATACTTATTTTCCTCACTGTATGTATATATACAGTACAGACCAAAAGTTTATATATATTATACATACAGTACAGACCAAAAGTTTGGACACACCAAGAGTTTTCTTTATTTTCATGACTATGAAAATTGTAGTCACACTGAATGCATCAAAACTATGAATTAACACGTGGAATTATATACATAACAAAAAGTGAACTGAAAATATGTCATATTGTAGGTTCTTCAAAGTAGGCATCAAGAGAATGCCAAGAGTGTGCAAAGCAGTAATCTAAGCAAAAGGTGGCTACTTTAAAGAACCTACAATATGACATATTTTTAGTTGTTTCACACTTTTTTGTTATGTATATAATTCCACATGTGTTAATTCATAGTTTTGATGCCTTCAGTGTGACTCTAAAATTTTCATAGTCATGAAAATAAAGAGAACTCTTTGAATGAAAAGGTGTGTCCAAACTTTTGGTCTGTACTATATATATATATATATATATATATATATATATATATATATATATATATATACACACAGTGGAACCCGGTTATGTCGATGTCCTAGGGGGTCGCCAAAAAGCATCGAGGTAACCGATGATCGAGATAAACAAAAATCAAAATGGCGGCAGTATATTAACGTGCTTGAAATTTCTTTATGTACATGATGTGCGTTAATAAATGAGAATGTGCATGCACGTGTTTTTGAAGGTTTTTTTTACACAACAGCGTTGCCGCGATTTGTTTGATGTACATACGTTTGTTAACAACAAAAGGCATAAGTGCACCAACTAACAGCAGAGATTTACCAGTATACAATACAAACCACCGTCCATTCTCCATACAAACCTTTATTATATTCTCCAACATTATAAACACACAGATCGCTCAAAAAAAAAACACAGCGGCTGCACAGTGCCGTCTCACATTTAGTCCACATGTGGAAAAAAAAAAAACACAGCGGCTGCACAGTGCCGTCTCACATTTAGTCCACATGTGGAAAAAAAAGGAAAAAAAACAGTAACTAAGTGTCTGAAAACTTATTACCATCAGGCTGAAGTAATCCGCACAAACACACAAAGCAAAGTGTCCGAAAAAACTTACGTCCTCGATGCCGAGGGGGAGATAAGCCGAGCGAGAGAGAGAGAGAGAGAGAGAGAGAGAGAGAGAGAGAGAGAGAGAGTTTGTAAATGGAAAAATAGGGAAATTAAAAAATACCGCGACCGGCGGCACGGCGCGAAGCCGGAAAAAAAACCCGGAAGATCCAAAACCGAACCCGCCGAAGGGGGCGTGGCAGGTGCTTTCTCGGCCGCTTTCTCTGAAGCTCCCGGCTTCAACTCCTTACCGAGAGAGCTGTGCTCCTTACCGAGAGAGCCGTGCTCCTTACCCTGCTATCGAAATAACCGATAAAAAATGCTTAGACAAAGCGAGAGAATTTGGCGGTTCCACTTCAAAAACGTCGACTTAATAGGGTTGTCGAGTTAACTGAGGTCGAGATAACCGGGTTCCACTGTATATATATATATATATATATATATATATATATATATATATATATATATATAAGAAGGAGAAGAAGGACAGATGCCAGTGATGCAGACCCAGCTGAAAGCGAAATGCTGTTGAATCAAAAGTTGTTTAATGAGTGGGCCCACTGTCTGAATTCTATTTAGACAGTGGGCTGTCATCAATGTCATTTATAACTCACTAATATAAATGACATTATAACAGGAGATTTTTTTCTTTTGCTGTGAAAGTACATAACTCACATTAGACTCAAGTCATGGACACCTTTTTTATGTTATTATTGCACTTTTGTTTTTAAAAGTGTTTCTTCAATTAAAAACAACATATCTTTTTTCTCTCTTTGACAGAATCATCACTGTTTCATAGATTTTTCAATGGTGTTAAACCTCTTGACTTGTTAAACAAGATGTTTTCTGTTAACTGGTTATGTTTAGGCTTAGATTATGTAGTTTGCCTGCATACATGTCCCTGTGAATGAGCTGATATAGAAATGATAAAAGAGTGCAATTCTATAAATCTGTTATTTGAAGTAGAGCTGAAAATATTGCTAAAACTACAGTTATTGGATATAGAAATTGCAGCACTGTGGTTTACGTTAATCATAAAACTGTGTGTGTGGTGTGTTTGTGTGTGTAAGAGAGAGAAAAATAGAGGGAGCATGAGAGAGTGAGATGTTTCCACACCCAAGCTCAGGTTGATCTTAAAAGGTCCATACATGAATAATTGAAGTGTTCCGGTTTTACATAACCTGCTCTGTGGGTAGCAATTCACCAAAACTCCTACACACTCCATCTTCAGTGCTCACGACCGCAGCCTCTACCAAATCCACAGCCCTGGGCCAAAATGTGCTTTTAAACCCTGGAGACACCTCACACCACTGCTTCACTTATGAAATGCATATGACAAGTTTTATAGCAGAGACACAGTCTGTGAGTCCCAAGTGATTCCTGTACAACCGTAAAATAAATTTCCCCTTAATATAGATGTTTCATGAACAGCATTAACGTTTGCCAAATGGCGTTTGAATGATTCCATTGAGCTTACGATTCCTGAGCTCTCCACCTATATTGGTGTTGAAACCCTAAATATTATCATGTGAGTTGTGAAAATATTTAAGAACACACAGCCTCGTGGTGCCTCACAGACCCCACCCTGAGAATGATGAGGACGTTCTTGCGTGTTTTCATTAGTTTATTTAAGTGAAGACATACAGGTGTTTGGTTTAAAAGGGGCAGATGTGGAGGACAAGGTCGTATGGAGACAGATGATTCGCTGTGGCGACCCCTAACGGGAGCAGCCGAAAGAAGAAGACGACAGTACATAAGAAGATTTTCTAATGTCGTTACTTCAATATTTATTTTTCGGACAACTTTTAACTTTCACTTAAATCTTTTACACAAATATCTGTACTTTCTATTTCTTACATTTTTAACCCAGACTTGTTACTTTAGTAACGTTTGCACTAGCACTGTTTGCAATTTATATAGTTTTATGCTGTGTGTTGTAGCTCTATGTTGTTTAGTGTAGCACCAGAGTTCTGGAGGAACATTGTCTCATTTTCACTGTGTACTGCATCAGCTATACAAAATCACATATCAGCTATACAAAATCAATATTTATTCTTTTCACTGCACGCCATTTTCTGCCCATTCCTTGTCATACACCACTGGTGTATCATTTCCTGGCTCTCATGCACAACAGACGTAGGCTAGTTTACGAAGCTAACAACAAGCACAGCAGAAGACAGCAAGAAGTATGGCAGACGTGGATGAGACAGAGGGAGTTAGCGATGTAAACATGACTGAGAACAGAGACATTCCTGATCATCATTTTTTCTCTGCTTTTGTTCTATATAGTCGATGTTCAGCCTGGATACATTCATTAGGTAACACAATCTGAAATTCTTTTGTATTAATATATTAATATGATGTGAGGTCCAGTTACCTGCGTGACACTAAAACTGGTAGTGGTTATAATTACTTTTTACTTAAGTACATATCAGAGCCCAAATTTCTTTACTTAAACTTGAGTAAAAAAGTTTAGTCAGTACTTCAACTTGTATCTGAGTATTTTAAAACATGAGTATCTGTACTTCTACTATAGTGAAAGATGTGTGTACTTTTGCCGTCTCTGACACACAGGCCCCAAACCTCACCTACGACATTGCTTCACCTTTAGATGCGACTGACTCACACACACTCACTCATACACACTACTTCTATTCTGAAGTGATCATGACTGTGCACTACTTCCTCAATGGATTCCACACTACACAACTCTAAACCATGAGTAAAAAATTCAAAGCCATTTGTCACAAAATTACACACATCCAAGTGAGATAAGCATTAAACGACTCATACTCTTCCACCAGTTTCATCTAAGTGGTTCATTTAGCCAGAGTTTATATAATTGCAAAGACAAATGCCACACCTAAATGTACTCGTTCACTAAAACACTATTTCCCATTTGCAAAGAAGAAGAGGATTCAAGAAGTTATAGACATCTGGTCTAGTGGTTAGGTTTCGTCGCTCTCACCGCTGCGGTCCGGGTTCGATCCCCGGTTAGGGAACCAACCCCAGCCACTCTTAGTGCCGGTCCCAAGCCCGGATAAATGGGGAGGGTTGTGTTAGGAAGGGCATCCAGTGTAAAAACATGTGCCAAATCAAACATGCAAGTGATCTGCTGTGGCGACGCCTAACGGGAGAAGCTGAAAGAAAGTTTATAGACATCATACATTTTGACTACTATGATCAAACTCATGTATAAACTGTTTTGTTCTGCTTAGTGGACTACTAAACACTCCTGGGCGAGACAAGGTCAGGGACACCACAGTCCCCCACACATCCACCTGACTTGAACTCGACCTTCTCCAATATGTCAGCTGGTAGCCACAGCCATCTTTATTTGACTTCTTTACAGAAGATCAGTGCAAAGAATCTCAGTAAAATGTTAATCTGGTTTTTACTTTGTAGTAACGACCTGTTTTAAATGGCCCTTTAAGCTAAATGCTTCTCATCACTGTTCAACTTAACTGTGAAGGAATCATGACTTCAGAGGGACCTGCACTGAGTACTGACACACACACACACACACACACACACACACACAGAGAGAGAGAGAGAGAGAGAGAGAGAGAGAGAGAGAGAAAAGATTGAGAGATAGACAGACTAAGAGAGAGTCGGACAGATAAGAGATAGATAAACCAACTGACCGACAGACAGACAAACTGAGAGAGAAAGACAGACTGATGGAGAGAGCGCCACCTACTGACACGGATACACAACTTTGGACTTTTTACAGTTTTGCTCATTCATTCATTCATTTATTCAGAAAGCATTTCTTAGTCAAGGTCATGAATATCATCCATAAGCATAATTACAAATTATAGGACACATTTCTTAACCACAAGACTGAAAATCAGTAAACAGACACACGCACGCACGTACACACACAATCTCTCTCGAGCGCCCACGCACGCGCAGTATTGATGACTCACCAGGCGCGAGATCCTCCTACACGCGGTGAAGAGACGAGAGCGCGCGCGAGGCGACAATTCGGTCCGTGCCAGAGCGCGTGCTAATAGTCTAAAACGCACTGTGAGGAGATTGGCCCGGAAAGAGCTGCACCGTCGGCTCGATACTCGGTTTATTTCCGCTCCCGATACATATATCAACCGGCACAATGAATAAAGACACAGAGCGAAGTGAATGCTATAAAGCTTTTAACGCTCTAAACAACAAACCGTGGTGAGAAAATGACCCAGAATGAAACCAGTGCACTCCTGAGAGCTCACGTGCCACAGTTTCTTGTTCACTTTTGCTGCAGGGAAACTTACACCTCTTGCGTGCAAAAGCTATCAGGATAAGGGTTCAATAAACACAAGTCCGAGTTCACAACATTTGTCAAATCACAGACTCACACGTTTATAGGAATCGAAAGGAAAAGCCTCCATGCACTAACCAGCTATTGTTGATCAGTTTTTGGGCACTGGGTCGACGCCATTTTGGGTTTGGCACATTTTCTTTTTGTCCCAGGAGTGTGTTATTAACTAGATTTGGAGCTTAAAAAAGGGTTTTATATGTTCTTTTCTTTTTATAACCAGTAAATTATCACTCCTATTCACAGTGGTGGATGAAGTACACAAACCATGTACTTGAGTAAAAGTAGAGATAAATTAGATAAAATATTACTCCAGTAAAAGTGTCCCTTTAAACTTACACTTGAGAAAAAGTAAATATTATTTGCCTTTAAATGTACTTAGGTATCCAATGTACTATGATTTATTATGGCTGTAATGTTCATTTTTGTTACAGGACCCATCTCAGTCTATTGGAAAAGACTCTAATGTTACTCTTAACACACCAATCTATTAATAGAATGATATTAAGAAGTCAAACACTGATTGATATCCATTAAAATTATCATGATCCTAAAACCTTTAGATAGATAGAGTCAGGAGTTTCTTCCATCATCTATTACTCTTCCGGGATTGCTGCTATTTGCTCTTTTGCACAATATTCTGTTTACATTTTTGCTACTGTTCACTTTATCTCGTTACGACAGGTTTACTGGCGGAGCTATTTTGTGTTTTGTGTATTGTGTATTGTGTATTGTCTTGCACTGTCCTGTGTTGTCTTTTTGCACTGTTTGCACCAGGTTGCACACATAGACTTTATGTGGCAAGGACACCTACGAGTCCTTAGCCCTGTGTTTTCTGTTTCTGTGATTGTTGTTTTTATGTAGCATCAGGGTTCTGGAGAAACGTTGTTTCATCTTACTGTGTACTGCGTCAGCTATATATGGTTGAAATGACAATAAAAGCTTCTTGACTTGACTCAAAATATTCTGCCTGCTGTTGAACTGATGCAGAACTGTATGTTTCATGCTAAGTAGATACCACCAAGCAGCAATAACAAGTTTAGATATTTGACTTTAAAATGTAGTGAAGTTAAAGTAAAAGCCTTCCCAAATAGAAATACTTCAGTAACGTACAGATACACAAAAAAGCTACAGTTTACTGTACTTACTATAAAAGTGCAGTAACGGTTAACATTTACTTCATGACTCTCCACCACTGCCTATAATAAATATTTGTTGAAATCAGCTGTGAAGAGAAGAACAGTGCTTAACAAGGCTGAAGATCATTTTGCTTTGTAGCTGCTCTCCATGCACAACTTTTCAACCATTTTATATTCCCCTCTGGGTGTCCTTTTAACGTGAAATATATAAATGAACTTTTCAAATCCTAATAAATGGCAAAACATTGATTTTGTATTATTAATATTGTGTATTGATCTAAATCTTCATTTTGATTCTTTTTCTGTGGCTCCATCTGTGAAAACTACTAAACTTCTGACTGTTTTCCCTGAACCATGTTAATGATATTTATTATATATAATAAGCTCAAGGGCTTTTGGGCTTCTTCTGGTGGTGTTTAAATGGTATAAATGCAATATGATTTTAATATTCAAGGCAATAATTTGAATATTGAACATATTGAATCATAGTAGGCTACTGTGATATGATTCAGTTTCATAGCTTCGGATTCATTTACAACCGGCTTCGTTCTGTATCTAATATAGGCCTCATATAGGCCTATGACATCATGATAATGTAGCAAAAAAAAAACATTTTATAGAATGGATCCTTGGGTAGATCATTTAAAAAATAAAAAAAAATAAAAAGTTTTCTGATTATTGCCTTGATTCATACTTTTAGATTTTCTGATCATTACACTCCATTTTACAAAAATAATTGTTACTGCTTGCCATGGTTATGGATGACAAAGTGATTTTAGATATAGAAGGTTAGATTGTGATTTCGACCATTTGTTGTTTTCTTCAGGTATAACGTCACATGTTGTCGATTCCTAATTAGCTGACTCAGTGCTGTCGGTAAATCCAGATATTTACATCTGGATTTAATCAGTTCTGCTGTCTGTTTATGCTGGTGCCACTTCCGTGTGTTTCAACTCTAATTATGCCATATGCCACTGGGAAGTCCTACAGAAGCACATCCCGTCAGCCCTCCAGCAGCCAGGGAGAGCACCTGCATCTCTAATCAGCCATCTGAAGGAGGGAGAGAAACAGAATGTTAGGAGAATGACAGCAGTGTGTGACGATCCTAGCAGTGCGACATGCGTCAGAGGATCATTCAGGACAGACACTGAAGGAGAGAATCATGAAACCAGGGAGAACTACTCATCCCTGCCATAGGCAACATATATAATTGCCTTGTGCTGAGACAGCTGTGATTTTAACTACTCAACTAAGTGCTATTTAGTCTGTTTCTATGCACAGTTTTTCAGTCTTCTAACACATTCATCAATGCACAGGAAAAACCACAAGACAACAGATTCACTATATAGACAAAGGTTTGTGGACAACTGACAATAAGAGTTGTATGTGCTTTTTAAACATCCCAATCCCAAATTCTGGAGTGAGTTAGATGAAGTGATGGAAAGTGTACCTAGGAATGAACGATTGGTGATTGGGGCAGATTTTGAAGGGCATGTAGGTGAAGGGAACAGAGGTGAGAAGGTGATGGGTAGGTATGGCCTTAAGGAGAGGAATGTGGAAGGGCAGATGGTGGTAGATTTTGCTAAAAGGATGGAAATGGCAGTGGTGAATAAGTATTTTAAGAAGAAGGAAGAGCATAGGTTGACGTATAAGAGTGGAGGAAGGTGCACACAGGTGGACTATGTTTTATGTAGGAGATGCAACCTGAAGAAGATTGGGGACTGTAAGGTGTTGGCAGGGGACAGTGTAGCTAGACAGCATCGGATGGTGGTCTGTAGGATGGTTTTGGAGGTGAAGAATAAGTGTAGGTGAGTGAGAACTGAAATAAGAATAAGATGGTGGAAACTAAAGGAGGAAGATTGTAGTGTGAGATTCAGGGAAGAGGTCAGACAGGGGCTCGGTGGTGGTGAGGAGGTGCAGGATGATTGGGCAACTACTGCAGAAGTGATAAGGGAGACAGCTAGAAAAGTACTTGGTGTGACCTGGAAATAGAAAGCAAGCCAAAGAGATGCCACTTCTTACCTTTGGGATGAACTGGATCACTGACTTCACCCAAGACCTCCTGACCCTACGCCACTGTCTGATCTCACTAAGGCTCGTGTGGATGAATGAGCACAAATCCTCACACCAAAATCTAGTGGCAGAAGATTGGTGCTTATTACAACAGAAAAAGGGAAACCCACTGTTTTGGAAAGAGAACATATGGTCTGGTTTTCACATACTTCAGCTACATAATGTATATTTTTAATTGGTGTACTGTTCCTAACAGCAGTCCATATGGAACAAAATGGCTCAAAATGTTTTTTTTTCTCCTTCTCATCAATGTTTGCACATGAGGATAAGAACTGTCAAAACCTCTTTTTGAGCTGAGTCACAGTACGTCCTTTGTCAGCTTGAAAAGTACTGTCTCAGGGGTGGGAGATAAAGAGGAAGGAGAAGAACGAACTTGCATCTAAATGTAACTCAGCTTAAATAAACAAACCCCATTCAGATGAAAGAGAGCTCATTCACTGGTGGAAATGTAAGATTTCTGTTCAGAGGTACATGCAGTGTGTGTGTGTGTGTGTGTGTGTGTGTGTGTGTGTTTTAGCAACCTGGTAAAATGTAAATATAAGTTCTAATCATTTTAAAATCACAATTTTAAGCTTTTTTCAGTGAATAATCTCATCTTTTAAGTATTTTACAATGCAGGCAAAACCCACCACGATACACACTGTAATAGTGTTTTCACCGGTGCGATAATAACAATAACAAAGATTTTATGCAATAAATGTACAATAACACTAATTTAAAACCGTGCAATATTACCTATGTGCAATATGTTTGAAAGCGTAACTACTTATTGGTGGTCTCTTTTTCTTTTGCATTTATACACTGTAATGTATATACTTGTATTATGTCTCTACTGTTATATATTTGCACATTTCTTTTTCTTTGCTGCTGTAACACAGAAATTTCCCCACTGTGGAATAAATAAAGCTATATCTTATCTTATCTTATCTTATCTCATCTTATCACAACCTTAAACAAACAATAATTGCAAATAAGCTTTCGCTGTCACACTTACACTTTCAAGAGACACACGAATGCTGCTGGTTATTAGAATAGTGGCTTTAAATGTCATTTAAAGCACACGACAGTGTACATGCAACACAGACCACAATGGTGTTTTTATCAGTGGGCTTTTATTGGAACATGCATGTACTGGCCTACAGCTTCTTCTTCAACACACACTGAATGCTTGCTTTCTTAGACACTCTGAGTTCTCACATTACTTTACAAGCAGGCTTAGCAAAAGTCTATAAGACGTTTATATATACACATCAACAGAAAAAATAATATTTAAGTACCTTCACTTTGGACATACAATATTAGTGCCTAAAATAAAAGTGGTAAAAATCAAAGGGGACACAAAAGGGAAAAAAGACAAATAAATGTTATGGCACAATTTCTGACATATGCCTATTTATATAATTGTGGGTGGAGACATAAATCAGGCATATCCTTTTTTCTTCTTATGTTGCTAGTGACTGAGGGACCTGTAACACCTTTCAGGAAAAAACTCTGTATTAAACTCTGTATGTTTGTGTGTGAAGAGAAATTGTAACCCCACACTATCTACCACAAATCTACTGAAGTTATTCTGAATAAACCAAAACACACAAAACACTCCAGACGCACTGTAATTAATTATAATTCCAATATCCAATACATTACCTTCTTACAGAAAATAAGCAACGTTTTAAAGGCGGCAAGTAACGCGTAATCCAGACGATCGTCTTTATGATACAGTAGATCATATCCTTTTCCTCTTCTGGCATAAAGAAAGATAATTATATTATTACATCTTACTAAATCAACACAGTAAAATATACCATATATACATTTATATCCTTAATATTGCTCAACCAGCACTGTACATAGTGGAAATAGCTGTGATTTTAATAACTCGCTTCTTGAATGAGTGCAGGTTTGAGCTTTTAAAGCATCTGTGGACTTCAGATGATTAAAAAGACAAACAACTGCTCTTTTGGCAAACATGACAAATGAGAACGTTATTAAAAAAAATGAGAAAATGAGGATGAGAAAGTAAGTGAGGCTGAGAAGTTATGAATTTGGCACATGGCAGGGACACATGGAGCGTGATTTATAGTGAAAGAGTCATAGTGTGTGGGCTTCATCCTGCTGTAGTAATTTAAACTGGTGGGGAAAAAAAAAGATCACTTGAATGATCGCTTTCCAAACAGAGTAGGGACTGGTTTTCAGTGGGTGAAACCTCAAACCTTAATAAAAAATTTTTTCAATTTATTAAAAATTAAATAATTAAAAAACAAATCGGTTAAATCCTTTCAGATTTTGTTCTTAAAAACAGCTATTAGAGGTGTTAGTCTAGTGGTTAGGACACGGCACGCTCACCGCTGCGGCCCGGGTTCGATCCCCGGTCAGGGAATTAACCCCATCCACTCTTAGTGCCGGTCCCAAGCCCGAATAAACGGGGAGGGTTGTGTTAGGAAGGGCATCCAGCGTAAAAACATGTGCCAAATCGAACGTGCGGATCATGAGTACGGATGATCCGCAGTGGCGACCCCTAATGGGAGCAGCCGAAAGAAAGAAAGAAAGAAAGAGGTGTTGGATTATTTTTATTCACACTTCAGGAAGGAGTCCTGACCACTGTCAATGTTACTGTCAATTGTCCCTGCCTTAATGCCTTCTAATGAGCTTGGAACTATTTCTTAAAAAAGAAAAAAATATTAATTACAAACAGAATAAAGCATTTACAGAAGATGAATGAACGTGCTACACATTGCAGCACAAGCAACGTGCGATGTCTAATACATCCCCCGACTTAGTTCTGTAAGCTTCATATCTGACTGCCTGTCAGTCTGTTGAATTTTTTCTTGCTGGTGCCCATGGGATCACAAGTTACACACCTGTACACTACACCACATGATCATTTAGCCACAAATGCTGTAAACAAGAAAAAATTATTTGTGCTTAATATTTGCAAATTAGGTTTATAACGGACTCCAGGACAGATTAGTTCATAAGGGCTGGATATAATAATGTACATAGCCAATAGGAGGCTTACGGTCTGGTTTTAGCATCTTGAGGCTTTATGTTGCTGTGACTATTTGACCTAGAAATGATGCAACCTCAGTAGAATCGACTACGGAAATGTCATCTCACACGAGCAAATGCAACTCTAAAGACTATTGATGGTTCAAACGTTGTTAACAATATTGTTTGATTGATTTACTTGACCTCAAACTTGATTTCTGCAGCTTGTTGTTATGGATTCCCTCAAAGGACCCAACACATTTAATCTAGCCTGTGCTGCAATTTTGTGCTTATATTTATATATCACACGTCCTAAGCCCTATGTCTAGCCAACTCTCGGAACACCTGCATACGGTATATGAAATTGAAGTTCATTTGAGATTTATAAACGTATAAACATGCAAAACCTGGACTATTTCTTACTGTTAGTGTTTTCATATGCAGATATAAGCTCTTCCTCTCTCTGGTCTCTGGGGACACAGAAACAGGGCTTCAGTCAGGCTTTTAGAAAAGTAGCCCTCAGCAGAATTATTTGTGCTCTCCTGAACATCTCATCTCTGTTTGCCTTATTCTGTCCTCTCATCTGGCATCCTGCTCTCTCCTTCAATCTGACCACTCGTTTTCATCCAACTCAGAGTCTTCGTCTGATTCGCTGTACTCCACAGCAATGCGGCGTGACAGAATTGTGGCTACATCATTGCCCACAGGCTCCTTCTTGGCCTCCAGCTCCCTCTGCTCCTGCACTTTCCTCAACTGGATTCCTGAAGATGGAGGGAAAAAAAGGGATTTAGATAAACCAGTTAGACATATACTCATCATCACTCACTATTTTCTGGCTGGGAGTCAAGAAAACAAGACGTCACACTCTGGGTGAAAAGGACTGAAATATTATTTTTCCTGTCAATCACAGCAAAACCAGTCGATCAGGGGAAACTATTAGCTCATGTATGTACACTATATTGACTGGTCATGAGTACGGTATGTGCTTTTGAGCACCACATTCCACATTTAGTCCCAATTTGCTCTTATACTTCCATCCACTCTTCTGTTAAACTAGATTTTGTGGATATTTGTGTTTATCAGTCACAAGGGTGTTAGTACAGTCAGGTACTGATGTAGGTGAGGAGGTCTGGGGTGCAGTCAGCGTTCCAATTCAACCCAAATGTGTTCAGTAGGGATGAGATCAGAGCTCTATAGCAGGCCACTCAAGATCTTCCTCTCCAAACCATGTGAACTATATCTTCATGGAGTTCGATTTGTGCACAGGGGGGCATTGCCATGATGTTTAAGTGAACGCTTTTCCCATATAGTGTATATAAGGGCTGATTACATTGTTCTTTGAGTGTGATACAGTACGTTGCCCTGTGATGCAGCATGAGCACACAGTACTTTGATAAGGTGTGTAAGTGGCTTCCTGCCTTGTACTTTTATCCATTTCATTTTCCAAGTTGGAGAAAAAAATACAAAGAAAAAGCTATAATGAAAAAAGATTCCAAACCATGGAGAACATCTTGGCTGTATTTGATCATTTGCTGGCATTTTAAAAACCAAGCTGAAAAGAGCATGACTCCTGGGACTGACAAAACCAGCGCAATTGACTCAAAGCTTTTATTTCACCCCTTTTGACATTTAAGCCTGTGTCTCACCTCGGCGTATGGCAGCTAGCAGGTCACTCCTGGCATCGCTCATGGGGACCAGCGGCACCTTCCTGGAGGCAGCTGTCTCAGCAGACATGGGAGGCAGGCCGTGTGTGAGTGGGTGTGTGTGTGTCGGGGGTCCGGATGGAGGTGGTGGAGGAGCTGCAGGAGGAGAAGAGCCGTAGGGGCGGGACAGGGAGGCCATGGTGCTGGCGGGAATGGATGAGGGAGAGGCGGAGGATTGAGCAGTCGGGCTGTCAAAGGCTGTCTGAGCTGAGGGGATGACTGGAGGAGGTGGAGGAGGAGGAGCAGGAGGGATGAAGAACTCAGAGTGTTGGGACTGTTGGCTAAAAGAAATGCAGAAAACATATTTAGTCTTATAAAAATCCAAAATTCATAAAATATATTTAAGTAATATTAATGTGATTTCACAGTAACACACACACCTGTAGTCTTTAGCCTGAGTTGGCCGAGGGCCGTTAAGTGTGGGGTCAGTGGCTGGGGTTGTGTGTGAGGGCTGGATTCTACCCAGCGTGTCTCTCCCAGCCGGGGCAGACAGGGTGCCTGTGGGCCGGTAGCCACGCTGCAGCGTCTGGGTCTGGGAGGGACTGAGGATGAGCTCCTTGCCGTCTGTGGTGGAGTAAGCGCTGCAGGGTGGTGTTTGCTGGGCGGGCCGGTTTGGGCTACCAGGATACGAGTGCTCACCCACGTCTGATAACACTGACCTGAGAAGACAAGCGGAGACTCGGATTCACAAAAATCCACCTCATCTATGTGTAACTCTTCAATTCATAGTTATTATTTCTTATATTCTCTCAATCAATGTCTTGATTTTGGTCAGTGCAAAAACACAGGATGGGCTGAGATTTTAAAACCAAAGGACATAGAACATAATTTTCATATTCATTAAACCATTCAGTTAGCACTATGGTTTAGAGTGGAGCATTTTTTGAGTAGATGTACAATGTCTCGACCGCTGTAAATAATAAATTACCACTAGAGGGCGACAAAGAGAACGCATTAAATAAAGCCTCTTCATGAGTTAGTATTGAGTTTACACTGAATAAAAGCTGCTTCTTACCTGTTGTCAGGTGACAGTGAGCCCTCTGAAGACATGCCGTGGTATGGGGAGGGTGTAAAGCGCGCATCGGGGCGAAATTCTTTGTCATAGGCCAGCACGTTCCATTCCTGTCTGCGGTTCCGAGCTTTCCGGACCTTCTTCACTTCACGACCTGGTTCCTCCACCTGCTTTTGCTGCTCCTGAGTGAGGCACACACATTAAATAAAAACAAAACATAAAACACAATTTCCAAAGTGGTTTATTAGTTGCTATTCTACCCACATAGTTTTGCTATTACACACACACACACACACAGACACACACAAATGAAAATATTTCAGCAGCTGAGAAATCAGAGAAGCTGGTGAAAAATCATGAGGGCACATAAAGGGCTGGCTATCTGGACTGAAAGATGGATGTTGAAAGAAACAAAGAAGAGGAGGGAGGAACGAGAGCGGCAATAAAGCGGGTCTCTTACAGAGCAGAAGAGAGGGCTTCTGGGAGCGGCCTGCCTGGACAGGGACTTAGACTGGGCCGCATGAGCCTGGGCCGGACCGCTCGTCTGGAGAGAGGGTGCATAGTCTCTCTGGTTAGAGCAATGACACATGCACACATTTACAGACACACACGCAGAGTGGAATAATGCCTGACAGAGTGATGATGTGGGTGGAAAATGGTGCTGATGTTGTTGGCAGACTGATTGTTTTAGGCTCATTGGAAAAGACTTGTCTATAAAGCAAATTTGCAAGTGCTGGTGCTGTGATATGTGATAATAAACATTACTATTACAACTTTGTTTTAGTGGTATTTGTTATATTTTATCCCGGAAAGAAATACACGACCCTCATCGCTGAAGGATTACTATGAAACAATATATGTATAGTAGATAAAACTAACAAAAAATGGATGGATATCGCTCTCTGTATGAATAACAATATTAATAAACTATGGCAAACTACTAGGATGCAGTATTTGCTTTAAATCAAGTTGAAGGCTATAGTCTGCATTGAGTTCTCGCCGGATTTCTCTTATGCATTACTTATACCCGGCGTTAGCCAATTCACTCTGCTCGCTACTCTTCCCTAATCTTGTGTTTGGTTTCTGAGAAATTTCTGAATTCAAAATCTGAATGCAAATGAATTACTGTATATTCCAAGCACTGTGGTTTAGATCATAGCAGAGAAGATGGTAAGGAGGTTATGTAGATAGCTAACACAATCCCCTGATACATGCAAGACAGCAATGTGTGTACATTTCCAATGTGTCTGGAGTTGATATATGGATATCAGTGGTGCTGTATAGCAACCTGAATCCAAACGGTTGAAACTGGTAAATGGTGTATAGGTCAAACTAATGCTGTGTGTATGTGTGTGCCAAATGGATGGTAATGATTATTAGTAACGGAAGCAGCAACTGAAGATAAACACTGACAGTCATCAAAGATTTCTTTTAAACTCTTGGTCACACACACATATACACACAAACACACACACACACACACCTTCTGGCGTCTCTTCTCTTTCCTCTTGTCCTCTGTGGCTTGCAACATTTTCTCCTTCCAGAGGTTGAAGAAATAAGACGGGTCTGTGTAAAACTTCAGAGCGTCCTTCTTATCATCTCTAAAGAGCAGAATTTAAAAAACAGAGAAAGAAATTACATAATTTATTCACTTTGTATTGTCGTGCTGTTTTAAAAAAAAAAAAGGCTTGAATGTCTTTGTTACAGAAGGTCCATCTGTAGTCACTGAACCCATGTTCTGGACTCATATTCATGTGGTATCACATTAGTATATTACCCTCTACTTTCCTCTTTGGTCAGCACATGTACATAACTTTAATAATAATTAAATTATTTTAAATAATTAAAAAAACAGCTACCGGCAAAAATCCATATTGATAGTTTTTCCGGTTTTCGGTCCGCTGTCGTTACGAGAGCAGCCTCTACAGGCGAATCACTGAAGCCACGTGTTTGTTTTTTTTACATGTGAGACTGCATGCTGCATGAAGAGCATTACATTATAATTGATAATTTATTAATTATATAATTATATTTATTAATGATTATTTGAACATTTTATTTAGCACATTTTCATGATTAAGTACTATTTTACATGGAGTGTCCATTTTTTCCAGTATCGATTGATCATAACTTGTATAACTATCATTGTTTTTCACTGATGCTACATATTTCATTTCACTTAATATATAACAATATGTATATTTATTTACATCTTATTTTTAATATTACTTTATTCTTTACTTTAAAATTACTTTTGCAACTGCAACCCAACAATTTCAACCTGGGGGATCAATAAAGTATTTAGATTCTGATGATAAATGTATATAACATGTAAATGCAAATACATTAAAATAAACTAAATACTTCAGAGTGCTAAGTCTAAATTCAGTTCATGTTATGAGAAAATTCTTAATCTACAACCCTGTAGACAGTTAGGGTTTTAAGATGGGAGAGAAAGTTTGAACTGTACTGTTCCTACTGGCGTTTGCTCTGATAGTGTAATATCATAAAACTATATCATAAAACATACAGTTTCCTGATGGTTCTATGTGCATAATCAGAACTAAATTCATCCTGAAGAAAAAAAAAACATCACATAAATTTCATGTGAAAAAGCGGTCCTGGTCACATCAACTGAGATTAGAATATTGCCTTACAAGTAGAAGGAATGGAAATTCTCTTGGTAGTGCTGATCACAAACACTACTGATGCAGTAGACAGAGATTAAATTAAAAACCAATGGATCATTCATTTACCAGTTAGATAAAATATAATGATTAGTTAGATAAAATATAATGATTAGTCATTAGAAAATGAGGAAGATATAAGCAGTGCTTGAATTGAGTCATGTCTTATGGAGGGTCCCCTGTTGTTGTGTAATTCATATATTTTTGACTAATCTTGGGGACCCCCTAAGTCTATTTTTTACTTGTCATGCGGATCCCTAATGCCTACCTCAATTCGAGCACTGGTTATAAGCAAAGACACTAAATTGTCGTAGACTGGTTACACAGAGAATTAGGAACGGTACTTGACCTGTATGGAGTGAGGATGTTGAGTGGTGGAGGCTTGTCTCCACACTGATAGATCTCTATAACCGGGTTGGGGATAGATGCACGAGACACCACCTGCTGATCCTGAATGGTGGAGCTCTTAAAAGCCTTCCTCATGTTGATGTCCTGCAGTGAGACTGAAGAAAAAAAAAAAACGGAGGGAGTAATAATTACGCTTACCTTCATTCGCCGAGAATGTATGACAGCAGTCAGAAAGTGTAACATTGGCCCTGCACTACAACAGTGTGGAGATACAGCAGCTCATGGGCATCATTATAGTGCTCATGTGCAGCCTGTTGGATTTAGTGTACAGGCATGATACATGGATGGGCAAACCCGAAATCAGTGTGCAGGAGCTCCTCTGGTCAAATCCCTCCTAAAGCTCTTTACAGCAGAAGGATTTTCCCCTACACAGACTGAACAAAACATACCCCCACCCTAACAGATGGACTCTTTCTCGCATTCTGTCTGCAGAAAAGGGTGCACAGCCTGCCTGGATAGAGCAATGATACACACACACACAGAAAATAAAATACAGCTGAGCAGATTCTGTTACAAACAAATGAAATGGCACCACATTTGCGGCTCTGCAGCATGTGGGCAGAGTTCTTCAGCTCCATATGGGCTACTGCTGCTTTAAACAACACCATCAGCTTCACGCAGCATAATGTCCATCTGATAATGACTGCACATAAAAAATCTGTACAATTACAGAAGGATGGATTTTGCACGTTACAGGAAACAATCCATACCTCTTCTTTATCAACTGCTGTATCCTGGTCAGGTTCACTGTAAACTCTATATGAGAAGCTGTGAGTGTGAGACGGGAATACACCCCAGATGGGATACCAGTTAATCGCAGCGCATCGCGCACTCACACATTTACATACTCATTTACACCTAGACCAATTCGCCTACCGGGTTCTGGGAAGTGGGAGGAAACCGGAGAAGCCAGCATGCGCACTGTGATACTGTAACATGCGAAAACCCACACAAACGGTATTTAACAAATCTGACACGTTTCCCTGAACTGAGAGCTTTTCCAGATGAAAGAAATTGTGATTGTGTGTATGAAAAGTCAGTGTGGGTCTAAGAGTTCACAAAAAAATAATAAAAATAAACAAACAGCGTGAGGAAGTAGAAGGGCATTTTACTGCTGGATAAAACTCAAGGTGAAAACAGCTTTGGTGGTTACTTCCTGTTCTTTTGAGGCCTGAATGTTCTTAAACTGTTATACAGTAGTTTAATATACATGTGCATTTTAAATGTTTAGTAGAAGAACCTAATAACTGCCCTTACACTATTCTAGGTGGCTTTTTCCTCAGAACAGGGAAATATGTAGGAAAAGTTCATACTGTACAGATGCCTTACATAGAGATTACGTTTAAAAATGCTGGAATATTACAATAATATGCTGTATGTATGAAGGGGCGTTCAAGTCAAACCAAGATCTTGGGGTTTACAAAATTTAGGTACAAATTTCAAGGAGTGGAAACACTTGTTCCCAGCATTGACCTACTGCCTAAAGAGATTCGGCATAGAAAGATTTGTCAACCATCCAAAGACAGCCGTTCATCGTTCCCACAGAACGATTCGTCTCTTGTGCAATTTCACAACAGGTTATGCGTTGATTATCCAGGATCAGACCCCGTCTGCAAAAAAAAAGTTTCAATGCACTGACTGCTTCTTCCCGCTACTCTGCTTTGTTTTTTTTTCTCACCTGCTTCCCTTTTGAATAAGAATAAAAAAGAAAAACCTTGTGCCTGTAAATCGTTTTATTTTATTTTAGTTGCTATAGTAATTTATTATTTGGTTTTTTTATATATATATATTTTTTTTATGACCATTATCCGGGATTCCCGTGAATTATTTTATTCGTCCGCAACCCACAAACATCAGTATTTTACCGCCCGAACCCATGGAGCGCTCTGGACGGGTAGCAACACATAGGAGGCTCTAAAAAAATGTTTCAAAATGGAGGAATGGGGAGAAAACAGCGAGGAGTGAGGAGAAGATTCAGGCTAAAGAAAACGCCAGAAACTGTCCAAAGTTTTTAAATTTTTTCAAGTAATTTTAAATTGATTTTCATATATTTTTTTTTATATACACAAAGAGTTCAAAAGGTCTCTCTGCAGTGGCCATGTAAAGCAGGTAGTGGAGCACGTATTGAAATCCAGCGATAAATACATGATCTAGTGCATGGAAAATTTCAAGCAGCTTTTCCGTAGACAAGAAAACCACATCACGATACTGTGCGAGATTAAATAAAATAAAAATACTGAGGATATTTACAGTGTGTTTTATTAAACAAATAAAAGAAAAATTGTCGGTCTTATTTTTTTTTTACTTATTTTAGTATTTAGTATTACTCATTAATAAAGAAAAAGTATTTTTTATTCCGATTACTCGATTAATCATTGGAATAATCATTAGAGTAATAATCGATAGCAGCCCCACACTGTAGGCCATATTTTACAATGCAAAATATTGTAATGTTAAAACAAGCTTACCTGTGTCTTTACTATGCACACAGAGTGAATACCGACTGCAGATTGAACACAAGATATAATTATTCTGTAAGCACAGTGAAACTGCAGACCAATGGAAATGCAGCGGCTTGTTAATTATTCATGAGCTGCTACAAAGAAATGAGGCATAATGAAACAGTGATTAGGTCTTAAGGGCCATGGCATCGCCTGACTGATCATTCAAGATTGAACAAGATGCAATTTTGTACACAGGAGAGAAAATTGTAATAAATTTGCAAGTCGTTTTTGTGGGTCCATCTAAAAGTGTGATGGACAGAGACACTCTTTCTAATAAATCTGTGTCACATTAAATCTCAGTCTACAACCTTCTGTATCATATCAGCTGAAGCAGAAGAAAAAAAATATTCTATAGGTGTGTACAAATCTAGGTTTACCCATTTGAATTATCTGGAAATTATTATTTTTTTAATTCAGTCTTGAACATATGCGATTTTTAACAGTCAAATTAAATAAAAATAAAAAACCTAGAAAAAAAACCCTATAAGTAGGTTTATACTACATAAATGTGCTATAATAAATAATGAATGATATTTAAAAGGTTGGTAGTGAATTTGCCATATTTGTCACAGGTAGACAGGAGACGGATTTCATTATCTGGTCTGAATTTTCAATACCGTATTTCCAGTCACTAAAGATCCAGACCTGCCTGAAGGGAATAACACTAAGCAAGCAGCCAATCAGTCATAGCATTTCCATATCTGTCAGAATGTGGTCGTTCAGTGGGCATTAGAATAAGGCATTGCATTTTGGATATGAAGGTCATGAGTTCGAATCCCAGGCACACCAAGCTGCCAGTACTGGGCAAGGTCCTTATCCTACTAGCTGCTCAGTATGAATGTGATAAATGTAAGTTGGATAAGGTCATCTGCCGAATGACATGCATGTAAATGTACACTGACTGTCCAAAAAAAAAAAAGTCACCACCTGGATTTAACTAAGCAAATAGGTAAGAGCCTCAGCTGGCAACAAGTTATTTAACCCTAACTGATGTGGTGAGTAGCTTCTCATTTTTTAAACAACCATGTCGGTAAACGCATCCTGTGGTTATGGAAAGGATGTTAATCTGTTTCAGAAGGGTAAATGTATTGGCATGCATCAAGCAAAGAAAAGATCTAATTAGATCGCTGAAACGACTTAAATTGGGTTAAGAACTGTCCAATTCATTATTAAAAACTGGAAGGATACTGGGGAGCCATCATCTTCGAGGAAGAAATGTGGTTGGAAAAAAAAATCTTAATGATCGTGATTGGCGATCACTTAAACGTTTGGTGAAATCAAATCATTAGAAAACAACAGAAGAACTCACAGCTATGTTTGGTGGTGAAATTAAGAGCATTTCCACACACACAATGCGAAGGGATCTCAAGGGATTGGGACTAAAGAGCTGTGTAGCCTTAAGAAAACCACTCATTAGTGAGGCTAATCGGAAAAAAGGCTTTAATTTGCTAGGGAGCAAAAAAGATTGGACTCTGAAACAATGGAAGAAGGTCATGTGGTCCAGATTTACCCTGTTCCAGAGTGACGGATACATCAGGGTAAGAAGAGAGGAACTGATTCACCCATCATGCTTAGTGCTTACCTTACAAGCCTGTGGGGGCAGTGCAATGATCTGGGGTTGCTGCAGCTGATCAAGTCTCGGTTCAGCAACGACCCCATTGAGAATCTTTGGTATGCTCTGGAGCAGACATTGAGCAGCGGTTCGACTCGCCCATCTTAAAGACAAGATCTTGGTGAAAAAATTACTGCAACTATCGATAGGAATAAATTTTGTGACATTGCAGAAGCTTGTCGAAACGATACCATGGCAAATGTGTGTCATAATCAAAGCTAAATGCGGAATATTAGGGTGTGTGAATTAGTTGTTTTGGACAGGCAGTGTGTGTGTGTGTATGTATATATGTGTACTGCACCAATGCATTTGCATTCAGGTCAAGAAATAAGTGTTAAAAGGCTACCAGAAAAGTGTTAATATTTGGCGTTACCATCAGGTGAACAGAAACGCAGTTTCAGTACAAGCACTTATCTCGCAATCAGGCTGCAGATGTTATTGATCTGAACATGGCTGTGCCTGTGCAGTGCTCAGACTGATCGGTATGCAGCAGGACTCACTGTCATTGACACCAGTCTCCCTACAATTCATCCGAAGCTTCTTTCTCTCTTTTAATCTGCAACATTTATCGCTCTCTTCCTCTCTTTTATGTGTGCACACATACATAATGAAATAAAAGAACGACAGAAATGAATGAATAATCACAGCACATATAATGGGGGAAGGGGCTGCAATAAACCCCTTCTTACCCCCCCATACAAGATGGCCATGCACATTAGGGTGCACGCACATCTGGTTTATCAATATTCAGGGGCTGTTCTCCCCCATCCTGCTGTATTTCCACTCGGATTTTCTCCATGCTGCATACAGTCACAGGGTCATTTGCAGGTCTGGCACATACACAAAACCTCACATAATGGATTCCCTGTGGACTTTTTGCAGTGCAGACATCGAAAGTGTGCGTGAAGCATGTGTGAGTTTCACCCCACAGGAGCGTCAAGTCAGGTTTAATCAATGATGAATAAAAAAAGATTAATCCTATTATGAATAGTCAAAATATTGTATGGAAGGATGTTTACGCTTCAGATCTGAAATATGTATCAGGGAAAATTCCAATGGTTTCTGTAAAAAAGACAGCATTGTTTGTCTGGATAGTAAATCCCCCACCTCTATCTTTCTCCCAGACAACATTCAATTGGTTTCAGCCTAATGAAACATTTATCAGTGAAATTCAGTATTAAAAAAAACAGTGACACAATGTTCCAACAGCTAATACTGCTATCTGGTACATGTTCTCCATGTGTCAAACATAACTATAGCTGCTTCTAATCTTATTGTAACATAAGAATAGGAAACAAATCCAACAGTCTGCATTTTATTTTTGTAAATGTAATGGACGATTGTTACTGTTGATTCTATCAAATAAAATAATAAACAAAACTGCCTGGTAAAGAAACCTAAAGAGCTTGAAGATATGTCTGAAATAATACAAACACAAACCAGTGCAGATAGAAGTGCTTCAGCTCCATCTCTCGCAGTGAAAAACTGGGGCATTAATGCACTGAAAATAGAGTTGGTGGGGGTGAGGGGGGTAAACACAGGGAGGGTAACTGGATTCACCCACAGACACACTGAAAGCGAGCTGCCCAGATTGAGGACATGAAACGCTGTATGGAGTGAGGATGATGAGTGGTGGAGGCTTGTTTCCACACTGATAGATTTCTATAACCCGGTTGGGGATACAGGCACGAGCGAGAGCAGGAACACAGCAAGAGCGAGTGGAGGGAAAGTACTTCTGTCAATAAGACATTTTCTCTCTCTCCTTGTGCTTATTCAAAAGCTTGGTCACTTCATTAACTATAGTCTTAACAGAGATTTTAATAGGGGACAGAACCGTCTCCGTCTCACACTGATCGCGTGAACTTTACGACGCAGTTTTATAGGAACTCTGGATCGCCGCATACCTTCTTCCACAGTGGAATCCAACTGGGTGACTTTAACAGCCAGCAGGTCCACGCGCTCCTGCAGGTGGCTCATGCGTAAGCAGAAACTGTTCGCTTCTTTAAACAGCTCGCCGAAGATGTCTTCTGCATGGCGACCTGAAAAAGGGTCTGATGTGTTAAAAAGTAGTTCATCTGTCTACACTAGCATAATAAGAAGAATCAGAAGAATGGAAGCAACAATGATAGACTAATGGATGTTAGTAATATGAATTTGAAGTCATTTTGTAGTCTAGTATTGTGGACATTGAAAACTTTAAGTGAAATGTATTTAAATGTATTTAAAAATCAGCATTTTTATTTTGATCACCGAATGCACTGACATCATAGAGTGCCCAGGCAATATACAGACTAGCACAGACCAAATCCCATATAATGCACACTACATATTATCCCTTAATGGTGACTATACTGTCCTGCAGTGGCGGGCGGTCAGGGCCAGCAAAGCCTTCTCTGCTGGCCTGACCACTACCAGAAGCACTGACCTACATTTACAACATAAATTCTAATATTTGTTCCAGAATATTTTATGAATTTATTCCCAACAGTTTATTCTCTTAATTTTGTAGTGTTTCTCTTGGCTGCACTGCTTCCAGTACGTGTATGTGGATGTTAGATTTTATGTCCAATCAGATTTCAGCCTCTATGTGCTGCCATGTCAATCTAATCTGCCCAGGGCCTTCAAAGTCAGTACTGCTGGCCGTTTTACCATATAGAATATTATCAATGAGTCTGTTTCATTAAACAATCAGAGTTCATATTCGCCTCACAGGGCAGCTACCTGGCTCAGAATAGCGTCTGCATTTTTCCGTGTTCACCTTCCATATGTGGAATTCCTCTCTCTTTGTAAAGCCACACGTTGTTATATTGCGTTTTTGTATAGTATTAATGGGTTCTATAATTGCAGCGTGATAGTGGTGGTATTAAGAGGTGGGTTAAGTCGGGTAAGTCCCCACTGAAGGCCCAGGTACTAAATGCACGGCCCGTCACTGCTGTCCTGCATAATACAGTAGTATAAAATAATGACTGTCAGAGGTGAAAAGTAACAAATTTACTCGTGTTACTGTAATTGTATTTTTTTTGTGTGCTACTTTTTCAAAAATCTATTATTTTGTTTTTTTAAGTATGTTTTGTTTGAAGTAGCAAGCTGGAAAAAAAAAAAATGTGCCACAAAAACCACTGCTTAAACTTAATTTTACTTAAGTAGATTTTTTGACTGGTAACTTTACTTGTACCTTTGATTAGTGAGGAGAGTGTGTTGAAAAGGTGGAGGGAGTATTTTGAGCAGCTGCTGAACGAGGAAAATAAGAGAGAGAGAGAGAGAGAGAGATAGAGAGAGAGAGAGAGAGAGAGAGAGAGAAGGTTGGAAGGTGTGGAGATGGTGAAGCAGGAAGTGAATAGGATTATTAAGGAGGAAGTGAGAGCAGCAGAGAGGATGAAGAGTAGAAAGTCGTTTGGACTAGATAACATAGTAGAGGCATGGAGATGTTTAGAGAGATGGCAGTGGAGTTTTTTACCAGGTTGTTCACCAAAATTTTGGAAAGTGAGAGGATGCCTGAGGAATGGATAAGGAGTGTGCTAGTACCGATCTTTAAGAATAATGTAGATGTGCAGAACTGCAGTAACTACAGGGAAATAAAGTTGCTCAGTCACACCATGAAGTTATTGGAAAGAGTAGTGGAAGCCAGGCTGAGTAAAGAGGTAACCATTTGTGAGCAACAGTATGGTTTCATGCCGAGGAAGAGCACCACAGACGCATTATTTGCTTTGAGAATGTTGATGGAGAAGTATAGAGAAGGTCAGAAGGAGTAGCATTGTGTGTTTGTGGATTTAGAGAAAGCGTACAAGAGAGGAGTTGTGGTATTTTATAAGTAAGTCAGGTGTGTCAAAGAAGTATGTGAGGGTGGTGTAGGACATGTATGAGGTGTGACAGCAGTGCAGTAGGAACGACAAACTGGTTTAAGGTGGAGGCTGGACTGCATCAAGGATCGGCTCTGAGCCCTTTCTTGTTTGCAGTGGTGATGGAAAGGTTGACGGACGAGGTCAGACAGGAGCCTCCGTGGACCATGATGTTTGCGGATGATATTGTGATTTGTGGTGAGAGTAGGGAGCAGGTTGAGAAGAGCCTGGAGAGGTGGAGGTACGTGCTAGAAAGAAGGGGAATGAAAGTCAGTAGGAGTAAGACAGAGTACATGTGTGTGAATGAGAGGGAGGGCAGTAAAGTGGTGCAGTTGAAGGGAGAAGAGGTGGTGAACGTGGAGGAGTTCAGGTACCTGGGATCAACGGTGCAAAGTATTGTGTTAGAGAAGTGAAGAAAAGAGTGCAGGCAGGGTGGAGTGGGTGGAGAATAGTGACAGGAGTGATTTGTGATAGAAGAGTATCTGCAAGAGTGAAAGGGAAAGTTTATAGGACTGTGGTGAGACCTGCGATGTTGTATGGTTTAGATACAGTGGCATTGAGTAAAAGACACGAGGTGGAGCTGGAGGTAGCAGAGCTAAAGATGTTGAGATTTTCATTGATGAGGATGGACAGGATTAGATGGTTTGAAAGAGGCAGATGTAGAGGACAGAGTAGCATGGAGACAGATTGATGTGTGACCCGTAATGGGAGCAGCCGAAAGAAGAAGAAAAACTTTACTTGTACTTAAGTAAAATTTCATTGAAGTAACAGTACTTCAGTACAGAACATTTTATTACACTGTCCACCTCTGCAGACGGCATACTGCATAACAAAAGTAGCATGCAGTCTTGAACACACCACAAGTTCTGGTGACTCTGAGGATATAAATATCTGCCCCAATTTCCTTAATATTGCAGAACCTATTTGTCATACTTACTGAATACTAGGTGAAGAAGACATATCTCTCGGCTACGCCTTTTGACAGCAATCTCTGAAGCCTACTAGACATAACTAACCCACTAACTCTATCTAACTGTTAAAAATACAGCATAGAGAACAGAACTATCATCCTTGGTCGCTTTGCGATGTGGGGATTTTTATTATTCGAAATGCGCTCTGTAAATCTGTGCATTTCTGTTCTCCACAGAATGTAAGGGGTGAGCCTGATATCTGAAGTAATAAAAGAGCAACAAAGATATACGGCATCCCTAGGTGACTCGCTCTTGTCCGGTACAGAAAGTTTAACGCAAAAATGAGAAGAGGAACACAAAACACATTCTGTTAGTTACAACAGTATTATAAGTTATCAATTACATACTTATTATTCATATCACAACAATCCCTATGACTGTGAATTGCTCTTACATGCTTGTCACGGTCATGTAGGACTCACTGAACCTAATAAACACCATTTGCACATTAAATTCGCTTTAGCTTTAAATAACCATGAAAGAAACTCTGCCTTGGTCCCTCACTAAGCAAACGGCTCTAAAGAGTCATTCTTTTATGAAATATATGAATTTCACTGTTTTTTCTCACTTTGGGGCTAAATGTTCACCAGTGTCAAAATTGCTTTAGTCAATGAATATAGACTCCCTTCTGTCATTAAACTTTCACTCCGCACTCCTCTCTGTTTTCAGTATTACCACAAAGGGACTGGTGAAAGGGACTGACTTACTGAGGCTACCGAGCTGCTTGATGACAGCCGCTAGAGTGCTGTTGGTGACACACTCAAGCTCACTTGAGACTCGGTCAGGCAGAGCTCCCCTGCACAGGTGCCTGGGCTCGATGCTCCTCTTTACCAGTGGCATGGCGATATACTGCACAGAGAAAGAAGGAGAAAGAGAAGAAGGAAAAAGAGATTGTGAGAATCATCATTCATGGTCAATGACATCATGATAATTAAGACAGAATAATAAAAAAAAAAAGTCACCCTCCATATTACCGTATTTTTCGGGACTATAAGCCACTACTTTTTTCCCACGTTTTGAACCCCGCAGCTTAAACAACGAAGCGGCTTATTTATGAATTTTTCCTGGGTTTTTCCCGGTTTCACAAACTTCAAGCCAAAAAACTGAACCCCATAACATTGGACCAATGAAATTTCCGAATGGAAACGAAAAAACGCACCTCACCTGTGTTCTGAGCTGCACGGCATCGGCAGAAAAAAAGTTTTTTTAAACGCACGACGATGCCAAAAGATAAACTCCCGAGAGAAATATTTGTGAAAGGAAGGAGGAAGACAGTGAACAATGACTTTCTTGGTAGGCTACTGTTTAGATACAAGCCGTTGTAGCACGTTGAGTCTGGGTGAAGGGAGAGCGCACTAACTCCAGTTGCAACAGAAATCATATAAGCACAGATATGTTTCCAAAACTCGTGCTTTTTTATTTTTCTTGGCAACAGCGTTACGGGTTAGTCAAAGAAACTTAGAAATGAGCATCAGAAAATAATAAGGACATAATCCTCAGTCTTGCACACACGCAGTAATAGCGGAAAAATGCAGTGCCAGGCTATTCCCAAAATGGCGCTCTGCTCTTAAAGAAAGCGCAACATATTTCACCCGTTACACCGTGTTACAGACACTGTCTTTCGTTAAAGCCTGTGTAAAGTTTATTAGTTTCAGTGTGGGGCTTATAGACAGGTGCAGCTTATTTATGTTTAAAATAAAAATATTTGTAAAATTCAGTTGGTGCGTCTTATATATGAGTGCGCTTTATAGTCCGGAAATTACGGTAAACACATCCAGTGATGTATGTAGCGGTATCACTGCAATTGTGACTGAAAAACTGACATGATACCAAACAGTTCCTGAAAGAAGACTACAGACCACTTGATTTAAAATTCCACCTAGACGGAACCCGCTGTTCTGGAAAAAAAATAATTACATTGATTTTCAGATTTTTGTTTAATTTGCGATTCTCATATGAATGATAATCCAGCCATTTGATGTGCGCTCTAAAGACAGACTGACCTCTGTATACTGGACCTTCTGCTGAGGTATAATGATGGCATCATCACATTAAAGGCAAGCATTCCCAGTATGAGCCTGATCTGTGTGTGTGTGTGTGTGTGTGTGTGTGTGTGTGTGTGTGTGTGTGTGTGTGTGTGTGTTTGTATAATTACCCCTGGGGCCAATTTTAATCTCAGGCTGTTTTCACTGTGCCAGACAACGCAGAAAAAATATCTAATGAGTCACAGATACCCGACCACACATACATTAAACCTCATACACAGGGGACAACCACAGACAACACGTCATTCAGACTGTACATGGGTAGTTAAAACGCTGCGAATGTGGTAATAAATGGCAAAAGCCTGTTCTATTAACATATTTAATATAGTAACGTTTTCCATAAGCATAGTACTGTATGTGTTCTTTAGCACTTTTGTAAGTCGCTCTGGACAAGGGTAAATGTAAATGTGTTCAGCTCAATGTATTCCTAGTGGTCTGAAGCACATCTGATAATATACAGTATAATAACTGATTAGTTCTTTCAAGTGTAATAAGGTAAAGGAAATTGTGCACAAGGGACCTTTGGCTTTATCCTTCTTCGGTCTGACAGTCTTCAAAGACGTCCACTGTACTGTCATAGTAATTGCTTAGGGATTCTGGTCCACACACACACACACACACACACACACACACACAAACATCATCCTTCAACATAATATACTGAACAAACAAAGAAGCTTAAATATGTATTTTTTTCCTGTAATCTCACCTAAAGTACTTGGCGGAATAAAATGATCAATATTGAATAATAATCCACGTTTCAGTGTAAGAAAGAAGGATAGGTGTAGCACAAGTATACATGTCGCTCACATACACACACAGAGGCAGTACATTAACCTGGACACAAGCTGCACTGCATAGCAACCAGAACAGGTCGATACCCAGTTACCAATGACAAATAAAAACGACTCTGGCATTTTGGAAAGCTGTGTGTGTGTGTGTGTGTGTGTGTGTGTGTGTGTGTGTGTGTGTGTGTGTGTGCCCCTGTATGTACACTGCACAATAAAAAAAACCTGCACTAGTCACCTCCATGCTTTAGATTCAGATTTCATCCTAGTGCTGTTTTGAGGTGTTTAATATGAGATGTCAAGATGCTGAAGAGTGTAACCTCATAGTTGTGGATCATTAAAATTGGCCGCTGCTGGTGACACTTCACCGCCATAGCATCTTAGACAAATCAATGACATCTGTAAAATCTAGACTTTCTGGATTTTTCTACTTTTTTATTTGTACTTTGCCCAGTTCTTATATACACCGATCAGAAATAACATTATGACATTATTATGACTGGTGACTAAATAACACTGATTATCTCTTCATCATTGCACCTGTTATTGGGTGGGATATATTAAGCAGCAAGTCAACATTTTGTCCTCAAAGTCGATGTGTTAGAAGCAGGAAAAATGGGCGAGCGTAAGGATTTGAGCGAGTTTTAGAAGACACAATTTATGATGGCTAGACAACTGGGTCAGAGCATCTCCAAAACTGCAGCTCTTGTGTGATGTTCCCGGTCTGCAGTGGTCAGTATCTATCAAAAGTGGTCCCAGAAAGGAACAGTGTTGAACGGGCGACAGGGTCATGAGCGGCCGAGGCTCATTGATACACGTGGAGAGCAAAAAAGGCTGGTCCGATCCAACAGACAAGCTCCTGTAACTTAAATTGATGAAGTTAATGCTCGATGGGTCAGGACTGTTTTGGCAGCAAAAGGCAGGTGGTCATAATGTTATGCCTGGTTGGTGGTCATGTGGGACATGGATCCAAATTTGGCTTAGTATACAGAATAAAGCAGTGCCAGAGAGGTTTTTGAAGCATCTGGCATAGACTAGACAGGGTGCAACAAAAAAGCTGTAAGTGTAAGCAAAGATTTAGCGAGATAATCAGCTTTCAGGACAAATAAAGTAGGTTGAAAGGCTCTGCACTACATATCCTTAGTAAGTGCCCTGTCAGGGCCACAGTAATTTTAATTAGGCTAGCAGTTTGTTTATGTTTTGGGAGTCAGAACCGAATAAGTAAGTTAGAAAATATCATTAACAGGTACAAACAAAGTACACAAGAAACAGATGAGGAATTGGAGCCATAATTCACAGCAATTTTGGCATTTCTAACGTTTTTTTTTCTCCAGAACCTTCCAGTATTTCTGAGGTAATAGTTTTTAGGCCACATCCACTTTAGATTTATACACACTTCAATATAAAAGCATCACTAAAAAGAAAAGTGACTGATTTGACCTCACTGTTCCTCAACAACAATGCGTTATAACTAATTCAAGTCACCTAGGATAAAATATTTACACTGGGTTTCTTTGTTCTGTCAGTTCTCCTTTGCTTCCTGTTCTTTCTTCTCTTTATTTCACTGTGTTGATTCATTAATAAAACAGCTAGGTTGTGTATGTGAGCACTACAGCACTGAGCCTGAGCTGTGTAATCATGACTTGCTGGAGAGACTGCCTTGAGATTAGAGAGCTGTATTATAAGTAACAGAAGGATGGGTTAATTAAGAGGGGGGGCAAATTGTTGCTGCGCTTGTTTTCTTTATCTTGAGCCCACCAAAGTCATCTTGAAATGCCAGTTCTATTGTTCTTGCTATACACTAAATTCATTTGAGATCAAAAGATAAAAATTAGCAAAATTTCAGCTTTAATTTCTTGATATTTACATCCTTTTACATATTGACCTCACCCATTTACCAAGTGAAAGTAATAAAATATGCAAGATGTTTCCTGCTGCCCAAGTGTGGGCTGTCAAATTGATTCTTTAAACCATAAATACTACTTAATGTCAAATTATAGTTTAAACCCCTGGTTTCAACTGTGAAAAAAATAATAAACCAAAAAGAAGATAATAGAGAGATGTATATTAGAGAAAAGCAAACCATTTTGAAGCTAGGAAAAGAAGAAGAAATTGTTCAAAATGTGGAGAAGGAAAGGATCTCTTTATGATCCACAACATACAGTACTCATCAGTTGTAAAAGGTGGTGGTGGGATAACGGCTTGGGCTTGCATGACTCTTCTGGGACAGGTTTACTAATCTTCATTACTGGTGTAACTCATGACAAACAAAGTGCTTCAACAGGGGGAAAAGTGAAAGACTGGATAAATCAATTGGCTTTAACTTAATTGAGCAGCATTTCACCTCCTGAAAAATAGATATACACCCCCATACAAAAAAAACAACAAAAAGAATCTGCAGAAAAGAATATTAGGAGAAGAATGCAACAGAGTAGTGATGTCATTGGGTTTCAAGCTTGAAGGAGGTAACCAAATGCAAACAAATATTAGGTTTTATTTCCTTTCAAAAAAATCAGTTCCAATATTTTTGCTCACATGTACAGTACATTGAATAAACCAAAAGGTGCCATGTTCCAAATATAATACATTTAGATTTACAAAACAGAAAAGTCTTAAACAACAGTATCTTAAACAAATGCACACCTTTATTCATTAAACACAAAAAAAACAATTGACATTAAAGATCATGAGTTACCAATTAGTACATTTCCTGTGCAACATGCATGTGTTTTTCTGTGTTTCGACACAGCAAGTAGCCTGTAACTCTGTGCACCGTGTGGCATGTAGAAGCGACTGGAGCAAAACAGCAAAGAATAGACGAATGGATTTGAATGGCACCATTCCCAAACCCCCGCCTTTCCCTGATCCCCTTTTTCCATGGCTTCTGCAAAGGCTCTTTGATGTGTGAATCTCCCCTCTCTCTCTCTCTCTTGCTCTCTTTCTTCTCTCTTCTAGCTCAGCCAAAATGCAAGCAAAATGTGATGGCTTTTTCCGGCTTCTAATCAAATACGCATAAAACTGCCCCAAGAGACAAGGAAGAAAATGTTACCATGGTTTCTTTTCATGCCTTTTTTTTCTTTTGCTTAATCAAAAATAGGGTGACAAAAGTACTGACAGAGAAAGAGGGACAGAAAGACAGAGAGAGAAAGATCTGGAATATAGATGAGAGAGAGAGAGATACAGGACAGTGACCACAATGTACAGAAAGGTAGTCACATAGACAGAGAGAACAAAGTGAGACTTACAAAAAAAACTGAGAGAGAAAACAGAGTGGATAGAGAGAGAGAGAGAGAGAGAGATAGAGAGAGAGCGAGAGAGAGAGAGAGAGAGGCATAATAAGAGTGACAGAAAGCGACAGAGACCAAGAGCAAGAGAGAGACGGAACAGAAAAAGGTGGAGAGACAGTAAGAGACAGGGAGCAGAAGAGGGATTCTTACAGAGCAGCAATTGGAGGAAATTATAAGAAGGTGAGAGATTATGAATAAAACATGGTGAGTGTGAAGCAGCTTCATACAGAAGGGGGAAAACACAGATTGGTTATCCTAAACACACACAAACTCGGACAGACAGGAGACTGCATGAGAACACACGCTGCCTACAAATGACCAAATAAGACACATCATCTTTTCTCAAGGATCAGGACTGAAGTCTGAACTAACGCTCTTGAATTTGAAGAATATAAAAACGTGTTCAGTTTAAATTTTTGAACTTTGACTCTATACGTTCACAAGCTTCATTAAGGTCCTCAGTGTGGTGGTTCCCAGAACTGCACTGCACCACAATTTGATACGTTTTTTTTTTTTTTAACCATTGTATGATAAGCTACTATCAAATTAAACCATTCTGAATAAAGACTCACTGGCAGACACAATCACTAAGGTCAATGAATCTATTTGAGCATAGAGCATCTGTGTATTAATATGTCATATTCAGTTTGTCTTAAGCTACGTTCACACTAACTAGTGGCAGACTAGCTATCAACAGTGACATAAATTACGATTTTATCAATTCTTCACAAATAAGTTATAATGCAATAAAGTGGCAAATACGAATCAGGCTGCTCCTGTGGAACGTGTGGTTCAACCTGTGGTTTCTTTAGTTCCTGACTGTACAAACACAACAAAGAAATAAAGCTGGGAAAGAAACAGCTAGGGCTGCAACTAACGATTATTTTGATAAATCGGACGATTTTTTATGAGATGTTTTAATTATAACTATATAAAACCCAAATTCAAGGTATTCATGTATAAAAGTGTACTTAAAAAAATAGAAAAAACGACATATTGAGTTTAACCATCTTTAATGTAGACATTTTAAAGCTTATAGTAGCTGCTTGTTGAGGGATGCAAGAGGGATTTCTCCTTTAACAAATTCACTCATGCTTGTTTCTTTCTGAAAAAAATATATAAATAATTTGCATAAGCATTTGCATAAGCAATGTAAAACAATTTGTGTAAATCAACATTTGTATTGTATTTTGCAGATGGCAAGTTGACAACCAGGCTTAAAATAATTAATATAAAATATAATACAACAAGTTTGAAAATGTTTGTGAAAAAAATACAGACAATTTGTTCAGTTGTGAAGATATAAGCATTTAAATTAATTAAAATGTTGTATAATAATTAAATGATAAATGCACAAGTTAAATATACAAACATTGAAAACCAGCGTTTGAATGTAGTAAAGCTGCAGTTAATCATGTTTGAAAACAGATAAATTACTGTTGTAGCAGAAAATGCTATAAAAGAGAATAGAATGGAAACGCAGCAAGCGAAAAGGCTTGATTAATTTTTTTTTTAAAAGAACAAAATGTGCATTGGTGTACAAATGCATAATTATTCTCTGAAAACCACAACAGTGACTAAAAATGTAATCGTTTACTGCTGCAGTTATTTGCTGCTTTCAGATTTAATGTTTGTTCGCACCGGTTTAATTGAATGTCACGAGTGAGCTGATGCAACCTGATGCTTGCGAGTCACAACAGAACAGATCCAGTGCGACTGTCCAGAAGTTAACAAACAAACAGTTTACACAATCGCACTTCATTAAACTGTACCATTTTCACATGATGAGGATTATACAGGTTTTTGCTCACCGTGCTGATGTTTCACCTTCATCCGGGACACCAGTGTGGTACTTCAATGCCACTCGAGCGCCGCTTTGCATAACTTCCAGGTTACAGTTTTCTTTGTTGCGTTTAATATAAAATGCGCTCATGCCTTGGATGACTTGGGACGCACACTTATTCCTGCTGCCAGTTGACCCTGTACTGTCTGCCATTTTCGCAAGTGGCTATGTAATCTTCCCATAATTTGAGCAGCCCAACTAATCGATAATGGCATTTATTGACAATGAATTTTATTATGCATGATTTTATTGATTAGTTGTTGCAGCCCTGGAAACAGCAGGGATCTCTGGAACATCTGGTTAGTTTGCTTTGTTAATCTGCCAATGAACTAAGCATGAATTCTAACATTAAATCTTCAGTATTAGGGCTGTCAATCATTTAAAATATTTAATTGCAATTGTTTGCATGATTGTCATTAATTAAATCATGATTAATCACAAATTAATCGCAGATCTTTATCTGTTCTAAATGAACCTCAAATGAATACTTTTCAAGTTTTTAATACTCTGATCAACATGCCCATGGACAAGTATGGATGCTTCATGCAAATGTATGTTTATTATTAGTGGAACCAGACTCAACATAGAGCCTGAAGACTAGACATGTTTCAAAGATCATAGATGTTTTTCGAAGAACTTGTGAATATCTATTAGACACTTAAAAAAACACAGAAATACCAGGTTCCCATTACTTCTCTTTTCTTTGCGATAAGCCAGTTGCTCAAACAGACAGGCCTGTTAACATTTATAGATTAAATACTCTTGTAAATGTTTTTAAGTAATTATGGTGTTTTAAATGACACAAATCGACACCAAACAGAACTATGAAACTATGTTTCCACACGGACGGTTTTAATTGGCGCATATGTACACCATGGCAGATTTTGGTGCTTGATTTGAGACGTCAGTCCAACAAATATATTATATATTATATAAATTATAAAAATGATCAAACAGAAATGCGTGCTAATTAATTTGCGTTAACGTGCTATTAACACGTTAATTTTGACAACCCTATTTAATATACAGTATAACTAAAACAATGGTGTGTATAAATCATATAAAGAGCAGTAGGCTATACTATCATGTCTACTTTAATTTCTCACTGCAGAACAGAACAGTATACTTTCACAAGTGAAAACAACAGCAGTCATTACAAGCTCATAAGAGATTAACTAAATCTCTAAAACACAACTTGCCTTGTCTTACCTAGTCTTTCTTTTGTGAACAAAGGATTGCAAATGGCCTCTTACTGGATTGTCACCTTTTACTGCATGTTTTCAAATTAATCAGAGGGTTGAAATATATATTTTGGGGCTTGGAACGATTCCTTGAGGAGCTCCATTAATTCAATATATATAATATATATTTATATATAAAACAATTATTTTGCCTTGTTGCTTCGTTTAGTTCGTTTAACTACGCACAGAGCATTGTGTTTCTCCACGGACATTTATTACTGATGCACCACCTGCTAAATTCTAGGGCGCTCTGGACAGGTAAACACAGAAAACACTGCAGAATGAAAAATGGAGAAATGGGGAGAAACAGCAGAGACGATTCAGGGCCAAAGGGCAGAAAGTCTCCAAGGTTTTGGATCATTTCAAACTAAAATACATACAGTGTGTTTACCCTTTCTTTTAAAGTAATTTGGAATTGATTTTTATATTTTTATTTGTTTTTTTTTTCTAAAAAGGAAAGACAAGGCTCTCATATATTTAGTACTGGTGTTTAATAAAGAAAAAGTACTTCTTGTCCGATTACTCCATAAATCGATGGAATAATCAGTAGAATACTCGATTACTAAAAGAACCAATAGCTGCAGCCCAAGTATATTTGGCATAATATTGTGTTATTGTATGTATTGGAACGTTATTCATATGATTTTACCTATGATTTCATCTCATTTTGACTCATATAACTATGAGTTGAACTTCTATACAACACAAAAACATCTAAACATTGCTATAAAACTAACATTCCCTCTATCCCTCCTACTCCTTTGCCCTCCTGTCAAACACAATCAAATGTGGTGGCCTCAGCACAATTCCAAGCTAGCAGAGGCCCACGTGAGCGCCGATGTCCCCATTCCCCTCTGTGCACCGTCCTGGTTGAGCTCCAGCTTAGAGTCAGATCTGCATCTACATCCACTTTACCCTGCAGGGCTTTCAGCAGTGTCAGAGAAAAAGTATGTGCATGATTTATACGTGCTTACAAATACACAGTGTTCTGAAATCAATCCTACATAAAATTTAGTTTAGCAATGGCAAAACGCAATACTCACCAGTATGGACTATATTTGCTTGTACTGGATTTAGCTGTAATATTAAAATCAGTCTGGTAAAATAGTTGGATATATGAGTAAGCATTACAAACGATGCCATTTTCTTAGTTTCGATTTTTCACTCCGGTTAATCAGGATCACACCTGCCTCACATGACACGGTTTACAGTGCCATAACTCCCCTGAGGTCAGTGGGACAGTGGCTAAGCCTGATCCTGGATCAGCTCAAATGAGCAATGCAATATCTGCTAAAATACAAAACCACTGTTGTCACTAGGAAAAGGAACATCAACATCAATTCGCTTTCCTGCATGACAGAATCATATGTCTTCCAGCAGTATTGCATCAGAGTGATGGAAAAGAGAAGCCTGGGTGGAAAGTAGATCTGATAAAAGGGGGGAAAAACAGAAATGAGGGCACGGCTGAGGACAGTGAAAGACACAGACAAGCCAAAAATGACACTAAGACCAAACAAGGATGAATCCATGCCTGCTCTCTTTTCAGTAATACAGACCAGGTCTGTGGCTTTGGACTCATATGTTTGGTCTTAACAACTCTTTATTTAATGTTCATCATTATCAGTGCTGACCTCAGCATGCTGTCCGTGTGGATTTTTTCCCCCTTGTGTCCTGGGTGCCTTGTTTTCTCTCAAAAAATAACATCATGTGGATATTTCAATGTCAAAATGAATTTAGGCGTGAATGATCGTACAAACCTGATATACACCGATCTGACGCAACGTTACAGCCACCGATCAGGCATAACATTATGACCATCTGCCTAATATCGTGTTTGTCCTGCCCAAACAGTCCTGACCATTCGTTACCCATCATTACCAGCATGAACTTCTTCAGCAATTTGAGCTACAGTAGCTCATCTGTTGGATCTGCAGTCATTAAGTCCAACTTTAAGAACTTAGTATTGTGGTTCCATACACATTTTGGGGGAGGTGGTGGTGGGGGGTCCCTCTAAAGGAGAACAAAGCAAGGGAAGTAGCTGTCTTGCCTCAGATAACTCTTTCTCTCAGACCACTTCATTATCATAGAAATACCGAAAGGTTCACACAGCTTTGGCATTCTCTCAGATCTTTGGTTAAATCATGAGCAAATAATCACCAACACAGCCGGATGCAGAGGCGATACCTTGCCACTTAGTTTCATACACAGCAGTGTAGGAGCTTGCAAACCTCCATCCAGCACTTCCTTTTACATCATCATGTAATTTATGCTGTTACTTCATTTGTCTCCTGAAGATGTATCACATGTGTATATATATGCATGTATAGTTCACAACATAGTTACAGAAGAATAAAATAAAACAACTATTTAAAAAATTACATTCCTTCGCTCCAAACGTGTATCAATGAGCCTCGGCCGCCCATCGCACCGGTTCATCAATGTTCCTTCCTTGGACCACTTTTGATAGATACTGAGCACTGCAGACCAGGAACATCACAAAAGAACTGCAGTTTTGGAGATGCTCTGACTCTAGCAATCACAATTTGGCCCTGGTCAAACTCAAATTCTTACCCATTTTTCCTGCTTCGAACACATCAGTTTTGAGGACAAAATGTTCACTTGATTTATATCCCCATATATACTGTAGATATATGAGACAGTGAATCAGTTAAACTTCACCATTAAACATATCGACTTTGAGGACAGAATGTTAACTTGCTGCTTAATAAATCCCAACAAAAACAGGTGCCATGATGAAGAGATAATCAGTGTTTTTCACTTCTCCGTTCATAATGTTAGAAAGTCATCATGTTATGCCATAATGAGTGCTGGGCCAAATCATCTACGCTTCTACAGGAATCAGAATCACGGTTGAAACACAGCTGTGCTGATATTCGCCACAATCTCACTCTTGTTCATGTGATATTGCTCATTTGTAAGCCAATTGAAATAAAAGTGTTTAAATAAAAAGATATATCTAATAATAGATACACTTCAGGCCTCTAACTGTTGTACCTGATCAAGCAAAATCTGTATGAATACCTTAAATCCTATGAAAAGCAAAAATAGGAAAAAGAACTTTTATTTCTCCGACTGCTCATGTTGTCCCCAAGTACAGCACAGTTTATGTCAGTGGTGTGAGAGCCACATGGATGTGCTAAAATCACAAGCCTCTGCATAAACCTGACCTAATTATAAACTCTGAAAAAGCTTCACACGTGGCTGTGGCGTTAATCATCCCAAACCCACACGTCTATAATTAATAGCTGAGGCAGAAGAACGGGTCAGCTGTCAAACTTAACTTTTTTTTTTTGGTCTGTTAAGTGTTCAAGCACAGATGGAATTGTTACAAGCTCTGAGCCGAAACTGACGACATGAATCGGTCGACTGACACCATCCATGATCACCAATGATCTAGTGCTTAGACTCCTTCCCACGGCAAAGTGGTATTGATCACGTGCTGCTGCCCAGGGTTGCTGACTCAGCATGCCTGGATATAAATGAATGTGTGGGTATGTAAGAAATAAACAAGAAAAGCATCCAAAAACCAGCAACCTACAAAAAAAAAAACCCTGTGACATTACAATCCCTATATGCACACCTTCATTCTAGTAGCAAACTCTCTGTTTCATGAACTAATAGTGATTTTTGGAGGATGTTATAATCCTCATGACACTGTGAAAACAGTGTATGTGCATCTGTGGGTGAAAGACAAACAGCTAGTTAAGGGATAACAATGGGATATTCCTGTTCTGCACCATGCTGACTCGACACCATGTTATTTCACTGTAGCACGTTGCTTTTTAGGCTGCTCACAGCAAACGCAAAAGCTAAAAGACAATGCTGTTTATCTCATACAGAGACAGCAGGTTGTGTCACCGTACAGCCACATGCGATGACAATATGGGGCAGAGGTGGTCAAAGGCACATTAATAACAGCGTCTGGTGCTCAAACGGCAATAAAAAAAAAAATGGGTAAAAAATTAAGGACGTTTGATGAGCCAAAATTAGGCATGTTTTTGCCCTTTATCACATGCTGTGAAATTACAAGCTTGGGTTGACAAATGAAAACGCCGGAGTTCTACATTGACCTATTTTATAAGAATGTAAGGCTCAGAAAGAAGACCAGTTCTCAGTAACATTCTCTCAAAGGACAAAACAGAATTCCTGGAAAGATCCACATGCTGCTTTCTCTTCCTGTCATATAAATGAGCACTAGATCATTTTTCCAGAGATGCCCCCCCAAAGCAACACTCCAGAAAACACAGTCATCCTGGTTCAAAATTTCTCAAGAGAAACAGACATTGGAGCAGCAATATGATGCCATCATCATCATCATCATCAGCATCATCATCATCATTATCATTATCCCATCGTTACACTCGCTAAATTAAACTAAACCCTTTCCTTGTTTCTCAAAAGTTCATCAATTGTACCTCGATATGCATATATACATTGCATTGCAGAAGTGTTTATACCCCTTGAATAGATTCACATAGATTCACGGTATAACCACAAACTTGAATGTATTTTATTGGGATTTTATGTTAGAGACCAACACAACGTATCGCATAATTGTGAAGTGGAAGAAAAATAATTGTTCTAGATAAAAGTCAATTTTTTGTCGAACCACCAGTCTTTTTGGGTATGTCTCTACCAGCTTTGCACATCTACTGCAAAACCCATTCTTCTTTTCAAAACAGCTCCGGTTGAATCAGATTGGATAGAGAACATCTGTGAACAGCAATTTTCAAATCTTACCAAAGATTCTTAATAGGATTTAGGTCTGGACTTGGACTATTCTAACACATGAATATGCTTTGATCTCAACCATTCCATTGTAGCTTTGGCTGTATGTTTAGGGTCATTGTCCTGCTGAAAGGTGAACCTCTGCCAGAGTCTCAAATCTTTTGCAGCCTCTAATAGGTTTTTTCTCCAGGATTGCCCTGTATTTGGCTTCATCCATCTTCCTATTAACTCTGACCAGCTTCCATGTCCCTGCTGAAGAAAAGCATCCCCACAGCAGAACGCTGCCACCACCATGTTTAACGATGTGGATCATGTGTTAGGTTTCTGCCACACATAACGTTTTGGCCAAAAAGTAAAATTTTGGTCTCATCTGACCACAGCACCTTCTTCCACATGTTTGCTGTGTCCCCTACATGGCATGGGACTTCTTATTTATTTTTTTTGGCAACAATGGCTTTCTTCTTGCCACTCTTCCATAATAGCCAGATTGGTGGAGTGCAGCACGACTAATCGTTGTCCTGTGGAAAGACCTGAACTGTGGATCTCTGCAGCTCCTCCAGAGTTACCATGGGGCTTCTGGCTGCTTCTTGGATCAATGATCGCCTTGACTAGCATGACGGTTAAGGTGGACGGCCATGTCTTTGTAGGTTAGGAGTTGTGCCATACTCTCCATTTTCCGATGATGGATTGAACAGTGCTACGTGAGATGTTCAAAGCTTGGGATACATTTTTATAACTTAACCCTACTTTAAACGTCTCCACAACTTTATCCCTGACTTGTCTGGTGTGTTTTTTAGTCTTCATGATGCAGTTTGCTTACTAATGTTCCCTAACAAACCTCTGAGGCCTTCACAGAACAGCTGTAATTATGCTGGGATTTAAGTACACACAGGTAGACTCTAATTACTAATTAGGTGACTTCTGAAGGCAGTTGATTGCACTGGATTTTAATTTAGGGGTATCAGAGAAAAAAGGGAATGAATACATACGCACACCGAACTTTTCCGATTTTTATTTGTAAAAAAAAAACTTTAACACCATGTATCATTTTCCTTCCACTTCACAATTATGCGATACTTTGTGTTTCACAAAATGTAAAAATATTCAAGGGGTATGAATACTTTTACAATGAACTGTACAATTTTTTTTTTTCACTTCTAAACAAGCACATACTTTCCTATTAGAAAGTATTGGAACAGCAAGGTCAGCTCATTTTGTTTCTGCTATACAAAGATTCCAGTTACAGATCAAAAAATGAATATAGGTGAGATTGAATCATCTCTCTAGGTCATGAATAATCATACAGAGTACACGAGTTCAGGCATTGGTAAGGAGCCTGGTTTAGTACACAATGGGACCCTAAAGACCTAAAGAAGTTTCTCCCAGCATGACTAACTAACTTCTAATTTCAAACTTATAGGCTAGTAATAGATTTTTGTTTTTAAATAATTAAACACAAGGAGTTTTGTGATTGAAACAGCTCTTACAACATCCGATTTCCTGATCAGTATCCTGACTACCGAACTAGTTAACAGCTGACTGAGACACGCTCAAAAACAGATAGATTCAAATTTCACCTTTCTGATCTTCACATCTAGTTATAACATAATATCTTTTATTTCAACCCATCCATTTTTCAAATACTGAAATATGTAATTGACAGGTGCTGCCCACATACACTGTTAAACCGTTTAAACAATTCAAACATGATACTGTGAGATGATAGTTGTACCATATGGCCTTCCTTTCTATTAAAACATCTCGGTTTTAAAACGCTTTAAGAAAGTAGTCGAAAGGTCCTCTTGTCCTGATTAAGTCCCAATGGACAAAGTATTTCATGTTAAGTGAAGAGCAAGGATTTGGACAAGGACAAGGTTCAATTGCAATGCGTAACAAATCATTCATGAGCTGTAACATAATGAGAATGTTTTCTAAAAGAAAAGTGTTAATAGTTTATTTTTAGCAGTGAACATATTAAACAGAAGAAAAATCGAAATCAGATCAATATTGGTGTGACCACCCTTTGCCTGCAAAACAGCATCGATTCTTCTAGGTACACAGTTTTTGAAGGAACTCAGCAAACCTCTTTGGATGTGGGCTGCTTCAAATCCTTCTGTCTCTTCGAATCATACTTCCTGGAACTAATACTTCCAGGACTCTGTTTTCTCAACGCTAAAGATAGTTCAAATTGGCATTTGCTGTATGTTTGAGATCATTGTCAGGCTGCAGTGAGGCCAATCAGACGCCTCCCTGTTGGTACTGCACAATGAATTTTCTTGTATTTCTCAGCATTGAGGACACCATTAATCCTGACCAACTCCATTAGCAGAAATTTAGCCCCAAACTTGCAAGAAACCTCCACCATGCTTCACTGTTGCCTACACTCATTATTGTACCGCTTTTCAGTTCTTCGGCAAACAAGAGCACCTGCTGCCATCTTTCTGCTCACCAGTTCCTATGTTTTCAATGATATTTGAGTCACTGAGCATTGTTTCCATGTCAAGCGAATGTTTTTTTTGGCTGCAATTCTTACAGTAAAGTCCACGTCTGGCCAGACTTCTCCAGACAGTAGATGAGTGTACTTGAGTTTCACTGGTTTCCGCCAGTTTTTTGCTGATGTCACTGCTGGACATCTGCCGAGGTTGAAGGGAAGTAAGCATGATGTGTCTTTCATCTCATCTCCCATTGTTCTTTCAGAACATCTTAAACACAAAGTCTGCTTCGAAATCTTTGCTTGGGAGAGACCTTGCTGATGCAATGACCTGGGACATGGGACATGAAACTGTCTTCCTCAACCTCACCTTAGTAGCAGAGTTTGGCTGTTCTTCACGCAGGTTTAACCCTCCTACACAGCTGTTTCTGTTTCAGGAAATGTTTCAACCATCTGGGGAGGTTGTAACTTAGTGGTTAAGGCATTTAGACTTTGGATCTGAAGGTTGCGAGGTGAAATACCAGCCACACATCTCAAATCCCAAGATGCCACTCCTGTGCAGGGCCTTAACCACATAGCTGCTATGAGTGAAATAAATGTGTCGCTCTGGATGAGGGTCTGTCAACTGTTGAACTGTAAATGTAAACCCTTTATATAAAATTGATGACAATTATCACCTGCTTGGTATCATTCATTAATCATACACCCCTATCCTACAAAACTCCTGACTTTGGGTGCAAAGGTAAGAAATGAAAGCTAAAGCTGAAAGCAACGGCACATATTGATTAGATTTGGGTTTGCATTTTTTATTATTTTCCCATGTTTGTTAACGGATCAAAATGAATGAATTGTTTTTTGAAAGCATTCTCACTTATCAGCATTTTCCCCACAACTGCCTTCAAAGCTTTTGCACAGTACATAAAGTGTGTATGATTTGTGGATGTGTGGATGTGACTCGAAGACGCAGTCCACACCTTGGCTTCAGCAGCTGAGGAAGCAGGAGCCGCCGCCGCGCGCTCACGAGCTGCGATCGCGCGCGCAGGTGACAATATTTACTACGGGCGCGCGTGCGCGCGGGGGGTGCGTGCGTGCGTGCGCGCGCGATACAGCGGCTCGGCGTACAGTAGAAAAGCGGAGCGATCACGCGCGTTCACCGGAGCTTTCGAAAGAAAATAAATAAATATGTTTATGTAATTCAAATACATCAGAACGAATAATCAGGGCGTATATTGAAACCCGGATCTAAGGTCAGTGGACTGTTTGAATGATAAGCAAATAAAAAGGTAACGTTCTTACGCCTTATGCTTGATCAATGCAATGCTCAATTATAGAGTAATGCAGAATAATCTATAATAATAGCGATCATTTGGAGTGAAAGGAAATAGCAGACACATTTCGACAGGCATGAGGAGCATGTAGAGTATGAGGTTAGCATTAGCTGCTTAGCCGAAAAGAAATAAAAGCGAATAAATGGCCATTTTTATTTACCTTCCCGCTGCAGACTTTATACTGACCGATCTCTCACTACGCCTTCTTCTTCTTCTTCTTCTTCTTCTCCTTCTTCTTCTTCTTCTTCCTCACATCGCTTCCTGTAGTCCAAGACTGCACGGTTTTCGCATTAAGCTGATGTGAATAGCAGGCATTTGACAGTGTGTGTGTGTGTGTGTGTGTGTGATGCTGAGTCTATCTGCGTGTGTGTTTCCTTGGCAGCGTCGACTCTTCTGCCCGAGCCGAGCACACTGCTTCGCGCATGCGCAGCACTGAAGCGCCAGACCACCACCCAGCTGTACATTGGGGAGCACAAGACGAGCAGGCTGATGCTACTGAACTGTATATTTCAGGGGAAAAATTATATATAAATATGTTTAAAGCTATATTTTAAAAAATACGGTAGGTGGTGGTATTGGACTATATTTTGAATTACAGGATAAAAGGCCCTGTAGTTGTAATATAGGGCACTGGGAAAGACAGATGAATCAAAACTGTATGTAGTTAGTTGGACAGATATGAGGATATTACAAAGTGTTTTACATAATGGTAATTATCAACGACGATAATAATAATTTCATTGCGAGTGACAAGGATTTTAAATGAGTTTATTAGAGGGACAGAGGATAGAGGACGTTTTGGAGACAAGGTGAGAGAGGCGAGATTGAGATGGTTTGGACATGTGCAGAGGAGGGACATGGGGTATATCGATAGAGGAATGCTGAAGATGGAGCCACCAGGAAGAAGGAAAAAAGAGGAAGACCAAGGAATAGTTTTATGGATGTGGAGAGGGAAGACATGCAGGTAGTTGGTATGAAAGAGGCAGATGTAGAGGATGGAGTGATATGAAGATGATTATGATGATCATCATCATCAGCAGCAGCAGCAGCAACATCCCCCAAAACATCACACAACAGATACAGGCCATCAGCTTCACCACTCCTACCACTGCAGGGACTGGGGCTTCTGCACAGCTATACCTCAATACCCACCTCTCCTACTTCCCCATCACAAGAATTACTCTTTCTATCCTTTCTATCTACCCCAAAGTACTGTGCTGATCAGCTTTCTCCAGTGTTTATAGACAGACACTTCACTAAAGATATGCCATGTGTAGTCCTGCTTCAAACCCTCCAGCATCATCCCTGTTCCCAAAAGCCCAGGATTACAGGACTACTACAAACCTGTCGCTTGAACATTTGTATTAATGAAGTCCTTTAAGCGCCTTGTGCTGCCGTACATATAATTAATCACAGACCCACTCCTGGACCCTCTACAGTGTTCCTGCAGAGCAAACAGTTCTGTAGATGATGCAGTTAACATCCCTACACTTCACCCTCTAGCACCTGGACTCCACAGGAACCTATGCTAGGATCCTATTTGTCAAAATCTGCCTTTAACACAATCATCCCCACTGTGCTACAGGACACGCTCACTACAGGTGGATCACAGGCTTCCTGTCTGGCAGGAGACAGCACATGAAAATAGAAAGACTCCTGGACCATCAGCACTGGCTCCCTACAATTCTGTGTTCTTTTCTCCTTTACTCTTCTCACTGCTGCATCTGTAGTCACCAATCTATAAAGCAACTAAAGTTTGAAGATGGCATCATCCTCATTGGGCTCATCTCTGAAGGGGATAAGTCTGCCTACAGGTGGGAAATTAAACATCTGCTGGCCTGCTGCAGTCAGAACAATCTGGTGTTTAATGCTGTCAAAACAGTCCAGATGGTGATAGACTTCAGGAAGAACTCTGCCCCACCCTCCCCTGTTGTACTGTGTGACTCCACTGTGGACACTGTAGACTCCTTCAGCTTGCTGGGAACCATCATCACTCAGGACCTTAAGTGAAAGCTGAACATCAGCTGACTAAAAAAGCACACCAGAGGCTGTCCTTTTTTTAACAGCTGAAGAAGTTCAACTATAATGCACTTCTACACCTCCATCTTTGAATTCATACATACCTCCTCCATTACCATTTGGTATGCTGACTAAGGCAGACTGCAGCATGTCATCCACTCTGTTGAGAAGGTGATTGGCTGCAATCCTCCACCTTTAGAAAACCGGGACACTTCCAGGACACTGAAGAAGGCAGCTAGGATTGTGGCTGACCCATCTCACTCTAAACACAAACTTTTCGAGTCACTCCACTCCATCAGGAACAAAACCTCATGGCACAGAAACAGTCTGCAACTGACCTCATCAATTATACCAAGGAACCACCATCATCTATGATTTGCCTCTCTAAACATTAACATTACACAGAATACAGTGCTAACACAGAAAACTGGTATGTAGCAATCACACACACACACACACACACACACACACACACACACACACACACACACATGGAGTCAATTTACAGTCACAAATCCAATTACCAGCAGAAGGAAACCAGAGAACCAGAATAAAATCCATAGACACTTGGAGGACATGTGAAACGCTCCCCAGATAGTAACTTGATCTTCGGATTGGGGTCTGTGGAGGTGTGAGGTGAGGTTCATCTACATGTACCAGGAGTTTGTAGTTTTTGAACTGAATCGGCTTTTTGGTGATTAGCAGCCTGTTAATTTTTCAATCTTTACAAACCACACAAGAATAATCTGCTCTGGCCTAATTCCTTACCCTGAGACTGGAGTGTATAGACACCTTAAAGTGGTTATTAATGCTGGTCAACTGTGACTTTTTTTTTAGTTGTAGCAACTAATCATTGTTGCAGCACGAACAGCAGGTGTTTCTTAACTGACTTCAATTAGTGGGTATATATATATATATATATATATATATATATATATATATATATATATATATATATATTATTTTTGTTTAGCACTTTTAACAATGGACATGGACCCAAAGCAATTTTACAGAAATACAGAGGTTATAAAGTTGGAATGTATAAGTTTAGTGCTTATAATTTTGTATCTTATAGGTTCATTCCTAAAGAGCAATGCAGTGGTGACTGTGGCACCATGAAATGTGAAAAGACACCATTAAATGTTATGAGAAAGAAACCTTAAAAGGAAAAAGACTCAAAAGTGAGCCATCCTCATTTGGGTGGCACCGAATGTCGCATGCTGGTCATCTTGGTTTTTTTCAGTTTCCTTCTTTTAAACTATAAAAACAGTGTCCTTCAGAACGACACTGTTTTTATAGTTTAAAAGAAGGAAACTGAAAAAAAGACCCATCTCAAACATGGGTAATAATCAGATTTTGCTTTTAGCTCTAAAAAATAAGCTATTTATATTTTTTATGTAGTCAGACATTGTTAACTAATCTGCTCATACAGAGTGTACAGATGATAGAATGAGAGCACAGCACCAACAAAAACTAAAGCACTGCTGCATCACTGTTTTTAGGAACAGCTGCAATGTCACTAACAAAAGCAAAAATAGTCAGAATGGTTATGTTTTAATAATTCTAGTGCCCAGTTAAAACACACATATTGACTATAATATCTGTAAATCTGTAAGACTTCTTGTCCCACACCCTGGCTGTCAGATGTTTTGCGCAGCAATTGGTGAGAACTCAGACCAGCAAGGAAAGTGGAAAAAAATCTTGACGCAGACTTCGCACCTACCTTGCACTTCTGACCAAATTTTCTTTGAATGTAACTTCAGCTAAAGTTTCCTTTACTGTACTTAAGTAGATTTTTTTGGTATCAGTGCTTTACTCCACTATTTATTTTTCAGACAAATTTTTTATTTTACTCATTAAATTTTTACACAAATATCTGTACTTTTTACTTCTTAAATTTTCAAAACCGACTCGTTACTTTAGTTTTAATCCATTGATTTGGTGAAATATCAATATTTTTTATATTCACTGGGCCGATTTCAGCCCACCAACCGATTTTCCATCTTTTTCAATCCACTGGTGTGTAAAGTCCTGTCTCTCACTCACCACAGATGTAGACTAGTTTACGAAGCTAACAATCAGCAGGCAGAAAGCAACAAGAAGTAAAGCTAACGTGGATGAGACAGAGGAAGTCAGTGATGTAACCATTACTGAGAACAGAGACTTTCCTGATCACCTGATCATCATCATCATCATCATCATCATCATCATCATCATCTTTTCTCTGCTTGCGTTCTATATGTAGATGTTCAGCCTGGACACATTCATTCGGTAACATTTTTAATTCGTTTTGTGTATATATATATATATATATATATATATATATATATATATATATATATATATATATATACAGTAAGGAAAATAAGTATTTGAACACCCTGCTATTTTGCAAGTTCTCCCACTTAGAAATCATGGAGGGGTCTGAAATTGTCATCATAGGTGCATGTCCACTGTGAGAGACATAATCTAAAAAAAAAAAAAATCCAGAAATCACAATATATGATTTTTTAACTATTTATTTGTATGATACAGCTGCAAATAATTATTTGAACACCTGAGAAAGTCAATGTTAATATTTGGTACAGTAGCCTTTGTTTGCAATTACAGAGGTCAAACGTTTCCTGTAGTTTTTCACCAGGTTTGCACACACTGCAGGAGGGATTTTGGCTCAATCCTCCACACAGATCTTCTCTAGATCAGTCAGGTTTCTGGCCTGTCGCTGAGAAACACGGAGTTTGAGCTCCTCCAAAGATTCTCTATTGGGTTTAGGTCTGAGACTGGCTAGGCCATGCCAGAACCTTGATATGCTTCTTTCAGAGCCACTCCTTGGTTATCCTGGCTGTGTGCTTTGGGTCATTGTCATGTTGGAAGACCCAGCCTCGACCTATCTTCAATGCTCTAACTGAGGGAAGGAGGTTGTTCCCCAAAATCTTGCAATACATGGCCCTGGTCATCCTCTCCTTAATACAGTGCAGTCGCCTGTCCCATGTGCAGAAAAACACCCCAAAGCATGATGCTACCACCCCCATGCTTCACAGTAGGGATGGTGTTCTTGGGATGGTACTCATCATTCTTCTTCCTCCAAACACGTTTAGTGGAATTATGACCCAAAAGTTCTATTTTGGTCTCATCTGACCACATGACTTTCTACCATGACTCCTCTGGATCATCCAAATGGTCATTGGCAAACTTAAGACGTGCCTGGACATGTGCTGGTTTAAGCAGGGGAACCTTCCGTGCCATGCATGATTTCAAACCATGACGTCTTAGTGTATTACCATCAGTAACCTTGGAAACGGTGGTCCCAGCTCTTTTCAGGTCATTGACCAGCTCCTCCCCTGTAGTTCTGGGCTGATTTCTCACCTTCCTTAGGATCATTGAGACCCCACGAGGTGAGATCTTGCATGAAGCCCCAGTCCGAGGGAGATTGACAGTCATGTTTCTTCCGTTTTCTAATGATTGCTCCAACAGTGGACCTTTTTTCATCAAGCTGCTTGGCAATTTCTCCATAGCCCTTTCCAGCCTTGTGAAGGTGTACAATTTTGTCTCTAGTGTCTTTGGACAGCTCTTTGGTCTTGGCCATGTTAGTAGTTGGATTCTTACTGATTGTATGGGGTGGACAGGTGTCTTTATGCAGCTAACGACCTCAAACAGGTGCAACTAATTTAGGATAATAAATGTAGTGGAGGTGGACATTTTAAAGGCAGACTAAGAGGTCTTTGAGGGTCAGAATTCTAGCTGATAGACAGGTGTTCAAATACTTATTTGCAGCTGTATCATACAAATAAATAGTTTAAAAGTCATATATTGTGATTTCTGGATTTTTTTTTAGATTATGTCTCTCACAGTGGATGACAATTTCACGATGACAATTTCAGACCCCTCCATGATTTCTAAGTGGGAGAACTTGCAAAATAGCAGGGTGTTCAAATACATATTTTCCTCACTGTATATATATATATATATATATATATATATATATATATATATATATATATATATATATATATATATATATATATATATATATGGCTGTCAAAATTAAAATGATTGTAAACGGCACTAAATTGTATCAATTCAGCGCGCATTTCTGTTTTTACTATTTTTATAAAAAACATAAATACATAATCTAAAAATCTAAATATAAAAGAGGCGAAATTAAAACCTTCGTCAAAAATACATTTATCCACGACGTCCTTTTTTTACTTAGATATGAAATAAATAAATAAACTCCAGATAAAAAAGATTTTTATTCAGTAAACTTTTGTTTTATTTCTGCTCCAAGTCTGAAATCAAACACCAAATCCGCCATGTTTTACACAATTTACCCTCTAGGTGGCGTTTTGTGGGTTTTTCCCTCATAATGGCGATCGTACAGATAAAAACAACACCATTCAAATCTGTAAAATGTCTATGATTATGTCTGTCCGTGTGGAAACATAGCAAAGGCTCTTATTAATGTCTACACATCTCTGCACTGTTATAGCCTTTATATTTAATCACTGTAAATATGCTACATATTTATCTGCACTATTGCTACTTTTTGCACTTCTGGTAGATGCCAAACTGCATTTTGTTGCTGTGTACCTGTACAATGCAATGACAATAAAGATCTATCTATCTATCTATCTATCTATCTATCTATCTATCTATCTATCTATCTATCTATCTATCTATCTATCTATCTATCTATCTATCTATCTATCTATCTAATATGATGTGAGGTCCAGTTAACAGCTAAAACAGGTAGAAGTAATAACTACTTTTTATTAAGTACATGTCACTTGAGTAAAAAAGTTGAATCAGTACTTTAACTCTTACCTGAGTATTTTAAAACATGAGTATCTGTACTTCTGCTTAAGTAAAGGATGTGGGTACTTTTGCCACCTCTGCTCCCCAACAATGACTACACTACACAGCCAGGAATCCCTTACTCCTTCGTTAACTATGGACAATCAACTATCCTAATGTGGCTCGTTCTTGTTGATTTCTTCTCTACAACACTTGAATGATTCGACGAGTTCAGTCCACACAGGCTGCCCAGGTGCTTGTTCAGTCTCGTTATTCCGGGACTGGACTATTACAACTTTCTGCTGGCAGGTCTTCCTCTGAACACTAGTCATCCTCTGCAAATTATCCAAAATGCAGCTGCATGACTTGTGTTCAATCTGCTTAAGTTCTCCCACCCCACCCCACTGCTGCGCTCCCTTCACTGGCGTCCAGTAACTGCACACATCAGATTCAAAACACTGATGCTTGCCTACAAGGCCAAAAATGAACCAGCACTATCTTACCTCAGAGACCTCATCACATCTCGCACTGCACCACGCTGTCTGAGATCCTCCAGCACTGCTCAACTGGTACCACCTTCTCTCAGAATGAGAGGTAAGTACACTTCAAGGCTCTTCTCTGTTCTGGCACCGAGGTGGTGGAATGAACTTCCCCTAGATGTCTGAACAGCGGAGTCTCTGCTATCCTCAAGCGACGGTTGAAGAACTTCCTCTTCCTGAAACACTTAAATGAGCACTTTCCAAGTTTTCATTGTAAAAATCAAGAGTTGTAGTCTGATTTATCTTAAGTTTGTAATCTAGTGTACCAGTGTAGATTTATTCATCGCTAGAGACACTTTTGTACATCACGTCTCTAATTGGCGCAAATAAAAATGCAAATGTAATGTAAATATAAATCATCCAGGGTGGGAATTTCCTGCAAAGCTGCCCAGTCATAAAGCAAAACACTGACACAAATGATAATGAGAGTTTATTAAATAAATAGCAGCATCACAAAAAAGGGGGTCATGTGTTAAATGGTAGATCGAAACAGGAGAAGTGATTTGAACAACCATTCACCGTTTTTTTGTTATAAAATGGCAGTTTTGAATGAAGGGCCTTTAATATATAGCGAGTACTAAAATTCTACACACTCACAAAACAACAAAGCATTTACAGCATTTTACACAACAACAGACATCTATAGCTCCTCTGAACACATGGTTTGGATTTTGGACAGATTTTGATTTTGCTGAATGAGATGTGGCTTTTTTTTCATAACCCTACAGTAGGTTTCTTTCCATGCATTCGGTGTAGTTCTCCTGTGTGTTTGTGCTTCATCAAAACACCACGAGAAAACAGACATTTACATTCAAGAGAGAATTCTCCAACTGTTGTGGCACTGATTGAAGACGTAACCTCTGAGAGTGAGAGTAATATTTTGCATGACGTTTTGCATCATTTTCTAAGTAAATCTAAACCACAATCCTTTAACATTATGATTTAAAGCATAGCTCTGGAGCCATACCTTACACAGCCAACACACTGCATGCTTTGATTAGAAATGATCATTACGATTTGAACTGCATTCCGTTCTACAGATTTGTCAAGGATGCACAATTACAGGTGGGTTTGTGAGTTTGAGACGATCCGAGGACTTCTTTCGGCCTTTTTTGTTTCGTCAAATCTGATAGGTCATATGAAACAAAACATACCCGATCCTGCTGCTGCTGCTGCAAAAACTATGCAGAGATGTCCTAGGCTGTTCTCTATCATTGAGTGAATAGTATATTGAAACAATGAAATGCAATGGAAACATAATTTATTTAAAGCGGTTATGTTCTTGGGGTAAATCATTTAATTAGGATTTTTTTTTTGAGGGGATAGACTGTTAGTCAGCCTCAATTTCTTGCATCTCGGAGGGCATCTGCAATTCTGTGAGAGAACCACATGAGGGAGCTGGAGCTCTCTCTTTGGAAGCCTCATTGCTTATTCACGCTGTTGAGTATTGTTTTATTGAAAAACTAGATCAAGCCATGCAACACTTTATGGCATTCAGATAACTGAACCTGTTCAAAAACATCATCATCATCATAAAGATTTTTTTTAAACTTTAGATTAATTCCCACACAGTGCAGAGTGTCCTAGATTGTCCTAATGCATGTGAACCAGGTTAGTCTCTGATTCTGTAAATTACACCCCCTGTGCCCCACCAGCATACATTCGACAGCATGGTAACATCCAGCTTTGGCGGCTTCAGTTAGGGGGTTGAGTGAAATGGAATACAGAGAGAGACACAGAGATCCTGGTGGCCATGCTACAGCAGACAGCTCAGCCATAATGAATCAAACGCTGCTGGTGTGTTCTGCCAGAGTATGGCAGCTGTTGACAGATAGCGCTGACACTCCAGTTTGCATCTCTATCCCAAGATGAGTGTCAATGTCGGGCAGCTCCAGCTTCTGAAGCGCATTGCCGTCCCCATTGCGGCAGTTACTGTTCCGGTCGACGTCTACGCAAATGAGAAGCGGCGTGACGGCGGCTTGCGATGGGCACGGTACATGGATGACCACAGGCTTGAGCCGGACTCCGCTGTACTGGCAGCGCATGTAACTGGAGAAGGCACGCCTGTAGGTCTTATTGAAGAGAGTGTATACCAGAGGGTTCACACCCGACGAGATGTAGCCCACCCACACAAACACATTGAGCAGGTCAGAGAGCAGCGGCTTGTTGCACGCGCTGCGACACAGCACAAACAGCACGTTGGTGATGAAGAACGGGCACCACATGAGCAGGAAGAGGAAGAACACGACGCCCAGGACCTTGGAGGCACGCCGCTCGTTTTTGATGGCCTGCATCATGCCACGGCGGCCGTGTGATACAGCCGGAGAGCTGAGTTGAGACGGTGCCTCTGAGCCGGCCACCATAGAGATGTTGTCTGATGTCGACGGGCTGAGCGAGTTCCCGATTCGCAGGCAGTTCAGGCTGCTACGACGGGAGGGGACAGGGGGCGGCGCCAGCTGAGACGAGGACGGGGCTGCCGACTGCAAGGGCTGCTGGGAAGAGGCTTTAGACTCAAAGAGGAAGACAGAGGCTTGACGCTGAAGAGCCTGGACAGTTAAGCAGTATGTGACCACCATGATGACAAGAGGGATGAAGAAGGCCACGAAGGAGCCGACCAGTACAAAACGCTCCTCATTCAGCATACAGCTTCCATTTTCAAACACTTTATCTGTGTTGCGGAGGCCAATTACAGGAATAGGCATGGAGATACCTGAGAGAGGGAAAGAAAGAAAGGATTAAGTGGGAATAATAAAAGGTGTAATATAATTTAGGTATTACTAATTTTTTATTCCTTCAGGTATTTTTGTTTTATTTTTTAGGTGAAAACACATCAAGTGGTTTTAATGTAATTGTTATAGGTGCAAGATAAAGATGCAGTGCGTCTATGCATTTAACAGCACTGGACTAAATATTTAGGAGTCACCAGTGATGGAGAGTAATGAAGTAAATGTACAGTAAATTGGTATTTATAGCTTTTTCACATATCTGAACTTTTTTTTGCAAAATCAGTAGTTCCTTTTTATTTATGAGTGTTTAAAAACATAACTGGTCAAGCACACAGCAAACCACCAATCAATGTAGAGCACGTGCTCTGTTTTCAACTTGTTTTGATCGCTTGGTTGTATCTACTTATCACCAAACAATTCAGCATCAGTTCAACAGTAAGCAGAACATAAATGATTGAAGAAAGTCCTGACTCTAACTTGAAAAAACACCCGTTGTGGCCTTATTTGCACTGAATAGTCGAAAAGAAGGTTCTGGGATCATGATCATTTGAATAGATATCAATCAGTGTTTGACTCATTAATGTCATTCTATTAATAGATTGGTGGGCAAAGAGTTACATTGGAGTCTTTTTACATAATGTGAGTTGATTAAGTAAAGGAACATTATAGACATAATAAATCATAGTACTTTGGATACTTAAATACATTCAAAGGCAAATATTTTTGTACTTTTACTCATGAAAGTTTAAATTTAACTGGAGTAATATTTTATCTAGTGTATCTTAACTTTAATTGAAGTGCATGGTTTGTGTACTTCGTCCACCACTAAAAGTCAGTGAATATTACTATGCTGCTGAAATAGCTAGCCAATGGAATTTGGTAAATCAGTAAAAGCATATGTCTTTGAAGGCAGAAAATGGACTTACTCGTTCCTGAAACTTTTGCCTTTGGGAAACAAAGGACGGGTTTTATTCGCCACAGAAATTTTGTTTCTGAGCCTTAGCAAGTCCTTAAAGAGGGTCAGCTTTCAGAGATACCCAACACCATTAATATTCCTATTTTGAGTAACATACTTTTTTTATAGGTACTGGTCTCTGCTTCTTCAACTATATAAACCAATGAGCTACCAAGTTATCAATGATAGTATTCTTAAACAGCACGTTGGTGATGAAGAACGGGCACCACATGAGCAGGAAGAGGAAGAACACGACGCCCAGGACCTTGGAGGCACGCCGCTCGTTTTGATGGCCTGCATCATGCCACGGCGGCCGTGTGATACAGCCGGAGAGCTGAGTTGAGACGGTGCCTCTGAGCCGGCCACCATAGAGATGTTGTCTGATGTCGACGGGCTGAGCGAGTTCCCGATTCGCAGGCAGTTCAGGCTGCTACGACGGGAGGGGACAGGGGGCGGCGCCAGCTGAGACGAGGACGGGGCTGCCGACTGCAAGGGCTGCTGGGAAGAGGCTTTAGACTCAAAGAGGAAGACAGAGGCTTGACGCTGAAGAGCCTGGACAGTTAAGCAGTATGTGACCACCATGATGACAAGAGGGATGAAGAAGGCCACGAAGGAGCCGACCAGTACAAAACGCTCCTCATTCAGCATACAGCTTCCATTTTCAAACACTTTATCTGTGTTGCGGAGGCCAATTACAGGAATAGGCATGGAGATACCTGAGAGAGGGAAAGAAAGAAAGGATTAAGTGGGAATAATAAAAGGTGTAATATAATTTAGGTATTACTAATTTTTTATTCCTTCAGGTATTTTTGTTTTATTTTTTAGGTGAAAACACATCAAGTGGTTTTAATGTAATTGTTATAGGTGCAAGATAAAGATGCAGTGCGTCTATGCATTTAACAGCACTGGACTAAATATTTAGGAGTCACCAGTGATGGAGAGTAATGAAGTAAATGTACAGTAAATTGGTATTTATAGCTTTTTCACATATCTGAACTTTTTTTTGCAAAATCAGTAGTTCCTTTTTATTTATGAGTGTTTAAAAACATAACTGGTCAAGCACACAGCAAACCACCAATCAATGTAGAGCACGTGCTCTGTTTTCAACTTGTTTTGATCGCCGCTTGGTTGTATCTACTTATCACCAAACAGTTCAGCATCAGTTCAACAGTAAGCAGAACATAAATGATTGAAGAAAGTCCTGACTCTAACTTGAAAAAACACCCGTTGTGGCCTTATTTGCACTGAATAGTCGAAAAGAAGGTTCTGGGATCATGATCATTTGAATAGATATCAATCAGTGTTTGACTCATTAATGTCATTCTATTAATAGATTGGTGGGCAAAGAGTTACATTGGAGTCTTTTTACATAATGTGAGTTGATTAAGTAAAGGAACATTATAGACATAATAAATCATAGTACTTTGGATACTTAAATACATTCAAAGGCAAATATTTTTGTACTTTTACTCATGAAAGTTTAAATTTAACTGGAGTAATATTTTATCTAGTGTATCTTAACTTTAATTGAAGTGCATGGTTTGTGTACTTCGTCCACCACTAAAAGTCAGTGAATATTACTATGCTGCTGAAATAGCTAGCCAATGGAATTTGGTAAATCAGTAAAAGCATATGTCTTTGAAGGCAGAAAATGGACTTACTCGTTCCTGAAACTTTTGCCTTTGGGAAACAAAGGACGGGTTTTATTCGCCACAGAAATTTTGTTTCTGAGCCTTAGCAAGTCCTTAAAGAGGGTCAGCTTTCAGAGATACCCAACACCATTAATATTCCTATTTTGAGTAACATACTTTTTTTATAGGTACTGGTCTCTGCTTCTTCAACTATATAAACCAATGAGCTACCAAGTTATCAATGATAGTATTCTTAAGCTACAAAAAGACATAGTTAGATTCGTAGTATGTAGAAAATATCTGAGTAGTTTGATGATCCACACTCAAGTGTCCTCAGTGTATGTACAGATAACACCGCTTAAAAACCATATGCAAAACAGCAACAATCCAATCCGTTAATTAGCGTTAACATCCCTCTGTTAAACCAGGATCACAGAGGAAAAGCCATACTTTAAAAATAGCTCTTTTATAATGCAGACCTCAATTTCAAAGGATTGGGTAAGTGTTTTTTTTTTCATTTAGAGCTGATGAATCAGAGCCACAGCAGATATTGCAGGTATAATTTTCTTTATGAATCAGGATAAGTAATTGAATAAACTATAGACTGCAGTTTAGATAACAGCTGGCAATGTGCTTAACAAAAAAATGTAATAATAAATTAAAAATGAAAAAACCCTGCAAGATTATAATGCCACTGAACAGAACTTAGCAATGAGTAGGTGGTTAGAAGGCATTTTCCTGATGAATACTGGCTGGACTACAAAACACAAGCACTATTAGTAACCCGCGATGCCCCTAATGAAGATACTTGGACCAGATAAAAGATTTTTCTTCAACAATTCTGAAAAGTAACAGCTAGAATAAAAATAGAACGTGCCAGTATGTAATATATAGCCAAATTCTAGCACTTAAATAACTTGTGGTAAAACTTGGGGTCCTGAATTTTTTTCCCATAACGTTTACACGAAAAATAATATAAAACCATCCCATGACCAACAGCACTTCTTTGGTTGGAGATGCCTTTTTAATGAGAGAGTCCTTAGTGCAACTATGAGCCGGACTGGTTTAAATGAAATAACTGCTCTTTACAATCATGGTTAGCAGAAAAGCATGTCTGGATGCACAACATTTTCAATTATTGTGTTGAATAAGCTGCAACAGCAAGTCTACAGTTAGGGGGGAGAAATGCAAAACATAAAATTGCTTGTCAATTTTTATTAACACAGTTTATTACTAATAACTTTTGTGATCATCAAAATTTCAACAGTTTATATTTTTAAAACAATTTGAAATAAAAATGCCGACTTGGTTAAATAATATATAAAAGAATATTTGATATTTCATAAAAAAAAATTAAATAGAATAAATTAAATTAATGCAATACACCTTTTATTATATTGATTACATTGAGTAATCAAATAAATTGGCACAAATTAAATTGATAAAATAAAAAGAAATAAATGAAAAAAATGAAACTAGTTTACATTTGTTGGATCCCATTTGGTTAATACAGATGTGTATATATGTGTGTGTGTGTGTGTGTGTGTGTGTGTGTGTGTGTGTGTGTGTGTGTGTGTGTGTGTGTTTTACATTTGATATTACATTTTTTTTCTTAACTGTTCTACTTATTTCAGCATACTTTAACAAATTTCTTCATTCCTTCCATCATTCATGACTTTACTCCTTTGATATGTGGAATTGTCAGGATCTTCTCCTTTTAAGAGAAATTCTTGAAGCTGGAAAAAAACGCTAAAGAATTCCTAGCGCTAGCGCTAGTCACTTCCTGGTTAGCGGCTAGCGCTTGCCCTATGGATTCTTTAGCGTTTCATGTATGCAAAACAAATCCTATTTCTGGTATGGAGAGAGTAGCCACAGTGACACTGTGCTAACTCTAGTTTATTTTCTTTTTTTTTACCTCAGGCACTGTTGTGTATGTTTCAAGCTTAATAATAATAATAACAACAACAAGAACAACAACAACAATAATAATAATAATAACAATAACAATAATAATAAATATAACTGCAAGCACCGATTAGCAGGGCTCAAGCAAACGAGGTACTGAAGGTCATAAGGAAAAAGACATTAGGAACATGCCCACCGAGTTTCACTGTAATACGCTGTAATGACAGAGACAACACCTGAGACGTGTGCTTTACAAGGAGGTTTACTGCATACTTTTAGTCAGCAACACTACATGCTCGAGGCAATACAACACTACATACGCCTCTGGTAACGTTGTCTAACAGTTGCTCACATGTAATTAGCAGATGGTGGCCATGTTTCTTAAGAAACGCAAATATCTGCTTGCCAAGTATCAAGTGAATCGGATGAGCGGTTGTGTAGTTCTAGACGTTTTTTCTTTTCTTTGTTTTGCGCCGTTATTTGACCAACTATTGAGCTCATGGACACGTCCACCAAGTTGGGTAAAGATATCTCATTCCGTTATGAGTTATTGACATTTTTGTCAAAGTGAGACGGCTACATTTTGTCCACCCTTTAATAGTGAGTGGAATTTTTTATATTTCTTTTTAATGATTATTGATAAACACTGTCCAGCGAGCATTGCGGAACTTGGTTCCGATCAGATGAAAAACCTAGGAGTATTTTGTAAAAGTAGGTATTTAACATAATTATAAATAATGAATGAAGGATTTGATTGAGAGCAATGATCCTTTAAGCAAAATTGCTCAGCATAAGATCAATAAAATGATATAAAAATTAAGTGTATGTTTCTTATACACTTAAATATCACCCCCTAGTGGCCGATGTCGTTTAAAATTCTTACAGACTTTTAGGGCCATGGGTCGAACATGCCTACCGAGTTTCGCTTTGATCGGCATTCGTTAACGTTTTCTAACAGGTGCCCAAATGTCATTGGTAAATGGTGACCATGTTTTTTGAGATACGCAAATGTCCTTATAAAACCTTATGGCAGATTGGACAGAGACATTACATGCCAAGCTACACGTCAATTGGACGAATGTTTGTGTAGTTATAGACAATTTTATTTTTTTCCTTGTTTAGCACCACCAAGTGGCAAAGCTATGCAATTTTTTTTTTAACAATGATTAAGCACATAGACACATATACCAAGCTTCGTGAAGATATCCCATTCCGTTTATGAGTAATAGCCATTTTACAAAGTCATATTTCTAATGTTTTGGCGAGCTTTTGCAGGGTGAGTTGAACTTTTTAGATAATTATTAGCAATCCCTGTCTACTGAACATTGCTACACGGGTTTCGTTCTGATGGCGCAAAAAAACTAAAAATAGTTCGCAAAAGTATGTTTTTAACATAATAAGCATCTGAAAGATTTGAGTCTATGATACACTTTGTACAAGCTACAGCCAAAAATGTGTGCAATTAAGTCCCATTCTTTAGCCCTTTGGCCAACTGGGTTGAAACTTTCTACCATCTGGCCAAGTTTCAACTCTCTAGGCTTTATGATGAAGTCTGCACGATCAGTTTTAGGGCATAAAAAGGATTGCATCCTGTACACTTGTGCACCCAACTGAACGCCCTCTAACAAAAAACTTCGGTACGAATACGTGTACCGTTACACCCCTAAAAAATACATTTCATTCATAAAGCGCCTTTTTAACCTCAAGGTGGTTTTGAAAATTCATGAACAAACAACAAACTTTCATGAGCTGACCAGTGACTCTCTGCCCGAGTTTGAAAATCGGTAGATTGAGTAGCTCTGAGGCTACAGTGGGCTCAAGCTCACCAAATCTGCTGAAGCTAAAGATAGGAAACATCACAAGGAAAGCTACTGCGATAGAGTCAGCAACGCCTTCAAGTCTCAACTGCCTAACTCTGGATAAACCAAATGTTTTCTCTGTAAAGTGACCTCTAATAGGTGCCCTATAAATGAAATATGTAAAAATTAGTAATATAATTGGAATATGATCACACAATAATATATAAATTAATATCAATTCAAAAGCATTTTAATGATTTTTTTTATCAATTTCATGAATGTAAATGTAGGTCCAATTAGAGCAAATGCTATGTGTGTGCATGATGTGGTGAAAGTGTGTGTTTTTAATAGAGTGAATGCAGATGGCTTGCAAACTATTTGCCAGCACATTTTTAAGTCATCGTGTGGTTTTGCCAGAGTACAATAAACTCTTACAGACACTAGTGGGCAATGTACACCTGTGAGAGCACAATATGAGTGGAGTCAATTCTAATGCTGGGTAACTTCACATGGGGTCTCCTGACCTTGTAACAAATCTTAGTTGACTGGGCGTTTTCAAACAAGGGTTGATCAAACCAATGTTCAATATATTTGATAAGGAGTGAGACAGATGAATCAATTGAACTCTCACAGCAAACAATTACTTATAAGGGCCACGTATTAAAAGTATGATTTTCCCAAAACATGTTTGTCTATTAGCTCAAGTTACACAATTCCTGACATCACTCTGGCATCTCATGGCCACAACTTAATAATTTATGGTCCTATGAAAAGTGTGTGTCTTTGAAATATTAACTCATAACCTTAATCTATTTAATCACAAAGTCATATCAGAGGTGCCCTGACATCCAAAAATATACAGAATAATACATTGCCATAACATAGCATTCATAAGAAAAGAACACAATGACATGCAGCTATACAGAATGTCCCACTCTCTGTATACACAGTTTCTCCTTCATCATTGCAGACTGTGATATTTACATTCAGTTAGGACCTAAATTCATTCCCTCAAGTCTAGAAGATGTTAAGTCTTGTAAGGAACATATAGTGTACACTCTTGGGCAGAAAATCTTGGGTTCTTAGGCAAATCTCAAAATAGCAAAATATGACAAAATAAGCTTTTGTTCTTGTCAGGAAATGTGTGCACAAATATAACACTTATAGTGTAGATAAAGCAACAGTTTTATCTTTTATATAATATTTAAAATTAGATTTAATTTCTTGTGTGTAAACTTGTGGGCAGTTTTTTCATAGGAAAAAGAGTCAGCGCTGTTCCTTTCAGTATTGATTGATATTGAGTTTCAGAAAGTCATGATCACTATCATGATTTTGTCTTTCTGTACATGGTTCTGTTACTTCCCAGCTTCCGATATTTCCCTAAACAGTTCATTTTAGCAAAAGGAAATAAATCAATTGTAACACAAAAGGTCTCAGGAGTGAATTTTTAAATTCCTGCTCATTTTTTAATCAATGATTCGTAGTTTAGACCATTAGCTTTTATGTTTCCATTTGGACTTTTTTGTCAAAGGGTTTTTGCATAGCTTTGCGTGTGTGTGTGTGTGTGTGTGTGTGTGTGTGTGTCAGTATATCAGTATATTTGAAAGTGTCATCCTTCATTTCTGTTGTTCAGCGGGTGTGAGTCACAAAAATGAATACGTTAACACCCTGCATTACTATTCTCACAGGTTCACAGGCTGCAATAGAAAAAAATGCTTCTTGATAAGGCTTGTCATTATTCTGCATCTGTTAGTGAGAGTAGCAGATCGGCTTGTTCATATTTTTTTTAATCACTAAATATGTGCCATTATGTTGCCATTACAATTAGCTAAATATATATTTGAATTGCACAGTGCAAATATTTATGATTTGATATACACTCACCATCCACTTTATCAGGAACACTCGTACAACTGCATGTTCATGCAATCAGCCAAGTCAAGAGCTTAAGGAAATGTTCACATCAAACAGCAAACACATGCGTAACATTGTTTTAATGCCAGACAGGCTGATTTGAGTATTCCATAAACTGCTGATCTCTTTCTCAACACCTGTCCTTTTTCTACATTTCAACTGTGCCTGTGTCTACTGTATCCTCATAGTTCTGTTTTCACCTGACAGGATTAAAACCCAAATGCTGTTGTAGTTCATCTGTCTCGAACTCTTATGTGTTGATGCTGTTGGGAAAAAAAAAATGACTCGGTAAGTGGAACTTTCTTAAATATTGTCAAAAAATGATCTAGCATTTCCTCTCCCGAGACAATAAAACAAATATTAGAATATTAATCCCATTTGGACTCATTTTAAACGTGAAATACCCTGGTTCTATTGGCTGATAATTTTAGTGAGTAAAAACATTTTGACTATAACTAAATGTATCTAGTACAGTGCCACAGGGTTACATTTGGATACATTTGGTTGCACTGTACAGTACATTGTAATGCAATACATGTAAGGTACTGTAAACGCAACAAAAATTGTGAATTACTTGTCATAAATGTTTTATTTACTACTTTAAATAAATAATACAATAGTTTTTCAAACATTTTTATGTAATTTATTAGTACAAACTCTGTTTTGAAATGTTACTCTGAATTTTCGAGCCACTCGCGGCTTCTCACGAATTATCAGATTTGTCAGGAAATGACTCTTAGTCCGGTTCCAAAAAAAAGTCACGAACTATCGAGGTCGCGAGTGTCAAGGTCACGAGTATCGAGGTTTCACTGTATTTATTATTTTAAGAGATAACATAAAACCCATTTCTAGCCATAATTACTCCATTCAAGCTTGTAGTTCTTGCTTATTCTACTATTCTGCAGATCATTTTGCTTCAGAAATCAGAAACTATTCTATAAAATATAGAAACTGATAGAACTAAATTATTTCAAGGTTTGGAACGAGTACAAATAGCTTATAATAGATTTAATGAACTTCTATTGGAAATTCTAAATAAATTTGGCTATGTTCATTTTAAAATCATTTTTTTTAATTTTTTTTTTTTTAGAAAATACACCAGAAAACGAAGCAGATGGACTGACGTGAAGGACCATGTTGGTTTCCATTTCTATCAGCTGAGAACAAGCAGAGATGATTTCTTTTTGCGGTGTATTTAGTTACCGTAGGCTTTTTATCATCTTGAACTTGTCTAGCTATTCTCTTGTGAAATTTCTCAACAGCATATTTCTGCCTGGAGAACTCCATCTGGGTAGTTTTTTTCTTGCACCACTGTGTAAATGGTGAGATTTTGCATTGTGTATAAACTTTCCAGCAAATCAGCAGTTTCTAAAATCCCCAACCTGCCCATCTGCTGCATTGACCCTGATGCAATAAAAAGATCCACCACAGAGTTTCTGATGTTTTCCACTACAAACACCATTGCAACCCATAAACATTTAACCATTACCAAAGGGTTTCCATGACATAGTGTGCTTGATTAAATCGTTATCATCAAACTAAAGAAGTCAGTGTAGAAACCTTTGTAGATCTCGATGCTCAATGATGTCCTAATGGTCCCTACTGGTGTCCAGTAAATACCGACATCTTGCCAAAGGTGTCCCTTTGGTCATTAATTAAATCCGTTAGACATAACATGCCACCAACACAAGGCAACAGATTACTAGCAGAGACCCAAAGGGACCATTACAGTTTCCAATAAAACCAATCTGATGCCTTTTAGAACCATACAAATCATTACAACTTATCTGAGGATCTTTATTGTTTTTGTACACCAGGTAAGGTATAACGTACTCAGCTTTCTGTGCTCAATTGGGTTCATTCTAAAGTGCAGCATCTATTTATTCCCTGATCTTAAATCGTGCACTAAACATGATACATGGTGTCATTGGTGCTGTGTGCCACTCAAAGTCTAATTTTAGAAATCCAGCTGCCTTGAACACACAATATTCAGCTCCACACAACAAATTTCACATCTATAAACACCTAGGAATCAATCTCATAATCCGAAAGAACACACACATAAATCAGCACTACATACAAACAGTGTATTGAAATGGGCTTAACGCTTAATCTGCATAGCTAGCAACTGAAGCCAGAAGCACATTAAAGGAGTCATTTGTGGATTTATTCTGCTAAGCTGCTTCATTTAAAACAAGACAATTAGCCTTCACCTACTACTACTTTGTGTCCTTCATGTAGGCTAATCATGCTTTGGGCTGTGCTTGAGGATAAAAATAGTGCCCAATGTCCCTAGTGTAAATAGATTTCTTCCTATCTAAAATAACAAATCTTGTCCTGCTAATACAATAATGACAACTTTATCTCCTTATTCTGCCACACTGAGCAGTTTGCTCTTGGGAAAATACCGTAGGACAGATTTGTGGCGCTACTGCTTTCACGGTCAGTGTGTTTCCTCAATGAATAGATGCACTAAGGAGGTGTTAAGGTAATGATGTTTTTCCTATATTTATTTATTTGTTTGCATATTTATCTATTTATTTCTTTTTACAAGCAGTGAGGCCTCTGACTGGGATATCTGTATTACCTCTGTTTGCATCAGAATTCCCAGAACTCAAGTCATTTTATTTTTCCCTGCAGTCTTTGTGCATGTGTTTTTCTTTTTTTTCTGTTTACCTCAAATGTCACTTTGCCTTGTGGATTATCCTAAGCTTTCATAAGAAGAAAGAAAAAAAATACAGCTTAACCTCTCATACATATCTGCAGTTTAGTAAACACAGACGCCAGACCGAAGTACATGTAAGCTCTGACCTATAGAGATGGTCCAGACAGCGGCGATTTTCAGCATGGCTTTGGTACGCGAGTTGAATCGGCTGTGCTGGATTGGGTTGCAGATAGCCACGTAGCGGTCCAGAGAGATGGCGCACAGGTGCATGATCGAGGCCGTGGAGAAAAGTACGTCTAGGTAGATCCATATAGGGCAGAGAGAGTCAGGAAACGGCCATGCGTAATCTAGAGCAAAGAGAATGCACATGACGAGTTGGGATGAAAAAAAAAAGAAGAGGGTTTTAGATGTACTTTTTCTAATTAGCCTAATGTTTTTCATTAAAACATTCGGATCTAATGGTTTCCATGAGTTCACTAAGTGCATCTACCATTAATGCCGTATACCAGTGCTTCTTTTTCTTGAGTCTTTGCAGACATCCTGCAGTGCAGGTTCATTACACATGTAAATACTACCACAAACACATCATCAGCCATCAGGCTCATGTTGTACACTTTGTAATCCAATGAGAAAAGATCAGTTACCATCAGGACTTCAACATAAAAAACCCTATAGAGTGCACTATAGAATCATTTAATGTAATTTCTTTCTTTCTGCACAGTTAACTATAAATTAGAAAAAGAGTGTAAGAGAAGAAAAAAAGGAACGAAAAGAAGTTATTTGTGTCTTTATTCCGCACAAAAAAAAGCTACATTTGCACCCTATTCATAAAAAAGCACAATAAAATATGCATGCGGTAAAAAGGAACAGGAACATGAAAAATCATGATTATGACATGATATCTAGCAGAATAATTCTGGAAAATATTCACAATTAAAATATTCATTCTAGTAGGCTCCTGGAGGGAAAAGTCACAAAATGGCAAACTATGAAGCTTTTAAAACAAATCTGGGCTAGAAAATGAGCAGAAATTAATCAAATACACTCCTGAAACCTCCTGTGCCACATTTACATATTGAATTTGGCTGTTTGGGGAAGAGCCAAAAACAGGGAAATATACTTATTTAGTCTTCTTGAACACAAACATAAAAACATGAAATCATGGTGTATTTTTTTTTCTTTAAGAAACTATTGAAAAGTCTGGGTTCTAAAAAAATGTTATTTTCCCATCAAATTGTTAAATCTCTCAAGCAATGAATGGAACAAAATCAACTTTTTTCTGTGAAAAGCTGTCCACGAGTTTATACAAGTTTAAGGCTTGAAATCAAACAGCTTTCCTAAACATACTTTACTTTATCTCTGTTAAATTCTTGATAAAACAATGACAACTCGATCAAATTCTTGATTTTCTGACCAATGATTTGTTGTTAAGACCATTACAGATACAAGTGTTTTGTAATAGCTGTAATGTAGATTAGACTATTGCAACAAAATAATTGTCATGCGTACAAATAAAAAAGCCAAGCATATTGAAAGAGAAATCAAAGATGACACTTGATTAAAGTTTACCATATGATGTGTCCTTGCACACATGATTTCAATGAAGCTTCCTTCATTCCCACCAAGGTCTAGGCTATTGATGCACACACAGCCCGCACTGAACTTAGCACTCGAGATAGACAATGAGACACATTATGTCCACCAGCTCCAATTTTTCTTCCCTCTGATCAAGATTTCACTCACGATTTTTCCACGGTCTCCCCCTGCTCTGTGTCATTACAGCACTACTCCAGCCTTCTAATACACGAATGAATTATAAGATTAAAGCAAGAGAGAGAGAAAGAGAGAGGGAGTAAGGTGGACTGAGGAGAAATAGAGGAGAGGAGAGAAAGGTGAGAAACAGAGGATATAATGATGTCTCTTTTGTAAGAATTTCCATTTAATCATGTAATTTCTACACAGAGAGAATGTTCGACAAAACTCAGGCTAAAACCGAGAATAAAAGTAGTGCACTGACAAACAACATGTAAAGTATAAGAGTGACAGAATCTATGACAGATTTTTTAATATTTAAGAGCTTATTGTCATATGTACAGAAAACAGTCTGTTACACCCTACAATGATATTCTTACTCTGTGAAATCTCCAGCCACATGTGAAATAAATTATAACGATATAAGGGTATTACTATAGTGTAAATGCAAGAAACAGAAAATATGTGCATGCAACATTGACTGCACCAAAATAAAAAAAATGCTCCTTTTTTATGAAATGCTACAACAATTACTACTGCCATGAAGGGTGGTACTTGGTCCACAACAATTCTAGGTTGTGTCAATTCTTCCACGGGACCCAAACCTTATCCAGAGCATCACATAGCCTTGCTGTCTTCCCCTATTGCATCCTTTGCACGATCCTTTCTTCCCATACTGAATCCTTAGTTGCTCTCGGCAGTGGACAGGGGGGTCAGCATGGGCTCTCTGACTGCAAGACCCAAACACAGCAAACTGTAATTCACTGCGTGTTTTCTAACATCTTTCTATCAAAGCAAGATTTAACATTTTCAGTAAAATAACTGAAGTTTATCTGTGGGACCATACCAGATGAGCTAGCTTTTGCTCCCTATGCAAAATCACTGATCTTTGTGCACCCATATCTCTGTCACCAGTTCACTGGCTATCTTTCCTTTGACTAATTTTAATAGGTACTGACCGAAGTATTCAAGGAACACCTGAAAAGGCCTGTCTTTTTGGAGGTGCTCTGACCCAGTTGTCTAGCAATTACATTTCAGCTTTTGTCAAAGTTGCACAGATCCTCATGTTTGCCCATTTTTCTGGCTTCTAACACAACTTTAAGAACAGACTGTTGCGCACTTGCTGAGAACTCACTTGCATAATATGCCCCCCCACCCATGACAGGTGTCATTGTAAAGAGATAGTCAGTATAATTCAGTTCACCTGTGAATGGGTTTAATGTTAATGTTGTCTGTATCAGTCGTAATGGTCTCATTGAAAACAGAGAGATTCTTCTCTCATGCACCATTTTCCAGGGACATGCAACATGCAAAGCAGTGACACAATGCAATAGAGATAAATCAGACTCGGCTTGGTTAGATTGAGATGGAAAGCATTACTGTGATAATGGCAGTGATATGGCATGAAATTTAAAACATTGAAAACTGATCTGTTGGAGCAGGGTGTACAGATGATAAGAGCCGAACAGACTAAGATACTAAAGTGCTGCTGCATCACTCTCATTAGTTAGAGATGAAGCGAGGCCTAAATTCCACTCTCACCACTAGTGAAGTAGTTAAATGGCATTGTGGGTAATGTAGGTATGACTTAACCAAAGTGAATTTTTATTTTATTTTGGATTGCATTTAAGATCTCATTAATTAAAAACAATAATATGCGGTTTCTTCAAAGTGGACTATTTCCTAAGGCTATTGTTACAGTAGGTATGGGGTTACTCATTGCTATTTGCACAAATCTAATAATGTTGATACGGCAGTTAAAGAAAACTACTGCTTGAGTCCTCATAAAATTACTCATGGTAGATTAACAGATTTTGAACTCAAGCTATTGAAACTGAGCTCAATGTCCATCACTAAGGCTGCAGCAGTAGCAGGTGGCGGTGCTTTAGCATAAATCTGTAGCCTGAGGGTGGTGTCTGGGGGAGGAGTTCTGGACTAATGTGGCACATCTAAGCGTGTGTTAATGTGCTTGAGAGCAGAACACAACAGAAAGCAATGTGAGCAAGCTGGAAAGCTGCCCAGCTGTTTGTTTTGAAAGACTGCATACCAGCGGCATAGCCAGACATTTATTTCAAGGGGATGATGGGAAAATATGCTAAATCATTGTGTGATCTGTACAATTAAATTGATAAATTTGATGCATTCATGCATCTGGGGTGGATGCCAGGCAGTGTTAGGAGCGGCTGGGATATTCGGAATTTGTCATTTAAATAAAATACCCTCACGACAATTCGACTGAAAATGACCTAAATAACATGCCACAAATGGATATCTTATCTCATAAAACCAGATCGACCTCCCCCTCAAGCTGAACTCTAGGACTTAATCAGCTGTCCAGTTGGCTTTTAAACACAAATAGAAATAAATATGCATGGACCCCATTGGTTACTCCTGTTTTTCCCCGTAGCAGCTGCTAGCCAATAAAATTCTACCATAAACCAAATAAGGTTATATCTTTCTTTTTACAAATGGGGTGATTAAAAATGCAACACATAATTGGACCAGCAGTAATTCGAGGGGGTTCAACCATCCTAAAGCTGCTACCAACTGCCCTTCTGGTGTGACAGAGCAAACCCTCTCACTAATTTAAATGTCCAAGACTCATTGGACAGTGAATGCTTAGAACTTGTACAAATGGTAATTTCCAGCATTCCCATTACATTGCTTCAAAAGACTGTTCATTTCTCAAGTTGCAGCCCATTGGTCAGTGGATGAAGATTTCTTTCTAGGGAAAAAAAATGGCTCTGTCCTAAACAGCAAATGCAGCAAATAAATCATGAAGCCAGTTCAAACAGGAGGACAGGGATGCTGAGAATGAATGCATTAGATGTAATGATTCAGCATAGTTATTTACCAATGTTCTCGAATGAAAAATGGTTCTTGAATGGACAGCCTTTTTATAACGCTACTGCTGTTCTGCTTGCATGGAGCCCAGCATGAATCTTTTGTCCACACCGACTCATTTAAAAACAGCCAGCTCACCAATATTTTCTCACACTTTCTGAGGCCTCTGAAACATTATTAATAACCAGTCAAGACAATTCTGTTCTGTTTACTTAAGAATGATTGATGTAACTGACAGAGGATAAGAAGCACTTTATGATTTCGCAGGCTGTGTTGGTGAGAGGCGGACGCTTTGTCGCCGCAGGGCGTATTTTCAAAATAAGTCTGCAATAAGGCCAGATAAAAGTAGTAGTCGATCATCTGTTGTAATATTGGCCACTGCCTATTTTCAGCTCAAGAGACACTGATATAAAGAGCACACAGGGAGACTATGCTTCTTAACGCATTATGCACATAATGAAGCAGAAAGACCATCCAGGGATACTATGTAAATAGCAAGCTGTTTGGGAAAATATCCAGTGTTGAAAGCACTTTATAAATAAAATTGAATTGAATATCCAATGAGAAGAACTGGAAATGAAATAAAACAGGGTTCAATGATCTTAGTCACAATCTTAAAATAAACCAAAAGTTGGTAAAGAGTGCCCTGTTGTAATAACCATGCTCATTTTATATACAGTAAAAGTGAACTTGCATGTTTAGTGTAAGCTTAGTGAATCCTAACTCAGTGAACAAAGATATCCACGGATAGAAATGACTGTGCCAGTCTTATCTCTCTAAAATTGGTCCATAAAAAGACATTGATATTGATCCATTTGAACTAGCTTCTGGTCTGCTTTGATCTGGCTCCCAAATATATGTCTTATTTTAGTCCCGATTATATTTGAAGTCTTATTTGCAACCACGGTACTCATTCTTCCTACACCCTGAAAAGATATTTTTTTAAAAACCTCCAAAATCTAGACAATGGTACGTCCTTCTGATTGTGACCTGATCACGCTGATCAAAGATTGCCATGATTTAAAAGGAATCCATTCTTTACAGAGGAATGAAGCTGACTTCCACACACAGAATGTCCTTTTTTATGAGTCCAAAAATAAGATAAGACAAGTTAGGCAGATTGGGTATTGCCTCTGGGTATGTGTGTAAATGTGGACGTGTATGATGCACTGCGATGGACATCCAGGAAATAAATCTTTCTGCCTCACACCCAGTGATCAGTTGGGCGCCGTTTTCACCATTAGCCTGACTATGATGGATGACTTGCTGTAGATAAATGAAGCACATACAGTGGAACCCGGTTATCTCGCCCTCGGTTACCTCGACAACCCTATTAAGTCGACGTTTTTGAAGTGGAACCGCCAAATTCTCGCTTTTTCTAAGCATTTTTTATCGGTTATGTCATTTTTTTTATGTCGCCGAACCCTAATATCTCGAGCACAAGGGGGGACAAATTTGCCATTTAACGTCGGTTATCTCGGTGCAGCCGCAGAAGAACTCGCAGAAGTGGCGGAAAAATCAAGCCTTATAGATGCTACAGGTGTTGTATTGTATACTGGTGAATCTCTGCTGTTAGTTAGTGCTAGTGTTCGTAGTGTTAGTAGGGGGGCGGCGCGGCTTTGGGAAGAAAAGAGCAGCCGTTGAGAGAGTGCCGGTGGGAAGGCACGTACCGGGAAACGGATGAGCGATAACAACGACCGCCGTGAACCAACATATACCAACAATAACGGACCATATGTGCGCGATTGAAGTCGGGAGCTTCAGAGAAAGCGGCCAAGAAAGCACCTGACACGCTGAAGGGGGCCGAAGGGGGCATGGCAGGTGGATTCCTGACAGATAAACATGTACTGTATGTATTTTTATAGCATGCCTTCATCAAACAAATCGCGGCAACGCTGTTGTGTAAAAAACCCTTCAAAAACACGTGCATGCACATTCTCATTTATTAACGCACATCATGTACATAAAGAAATTTCAAGCACATTAATATATTGCCGCCATTTTGATTTTTGTTTATCTCGATCATCGGTTACCTAGATGCTTTTTGGCAACCCCCTAGGACATCGACATAACTGGGTTCCACTGTACTTACAAAAACTAATAATAAGAAAAGTATACTGTACATGTGATGTTTTTTATCTCTATCTTTAGCCACCCAGTTTCTGTCACTCATAGCCTCAAATTCCGGTTAGCTGATAGGATTGAAAAATGAAGTGGTCTTCTATTTGGTTAAAGGTTGGGTGTGTAGCATTTCTCCAATGCTGTCTTCACCACAGGACTTAACAAAAAATGCACAGGTCAAGAAATGACTAAGAATTGAACAAATATATAAAGTACTTTGGAGTGGGATAGCACTTCCTATTGATTTCTTTAAGCATGGTGGTCAAACTTGCGGACAGCTTTTAACAGCAAGAAAATCGGTTGAAAACCACTTGCTCATCAACAAGGTCTCCCACTTGCAGAGTTCCCGCTTCCTGTACCGTTCTGTGTAAACTGTGTGAGCGGGAGATCAGCTGTTTCTCAAATACTCAAAAGTAACCCCTTTCTCACCAACAACCGAGTCACTGAGATAAGCTTTTATCTGCTCTGAGGTTTGATATGAACATTAACTGCAGTGCCTGACATGCATCTGAAGGATAACACACACTTACAATTGTTTGTAGTTGATTTGCACTTTGTTGTTCGTATGTAGATCTGTTCAGCACTGTCACAGGTGTGCACTAGGGACGGCTCGTCGACAAGCATCGTCGCTTTAAAGTGACACCACAGTGAATGAGGACGTCTGATCATATCGATTGCTCTGTTCTTGCATTTCATCTCGTACATCTTTGAAGAGGAAGGCAATGCGAATAACGACATTCATTCTCTCATTCTCACTTTCATTGTGTTTTTGCTTTTTGAAGTTTGAACTTCCTGTTTGCTTTAACTCTCTCAGACTGACAATCGATTCCTTTCCTGACTGATTTTATTTTTTGCCAGGTAGCTAGATAGACAGGCGGATAGATAGATAGATAGATATAAATAAGATTTCTTAATTAATAATAATGCGCTTTCTGCACATATCATAGAATGTATAATGAAAGTCTATGGTGATTCTGCGAGAAGGAAAAATACCTGAATATAGCAATCAGAGCTAGGTGGTTAAGCATGCTGCTTTATCTTGAGTTGGGTTGAAGTTATTGTTACGTTTAAAGTGCTCTTCAAATAAAGTGGACCTTATATCTTCACAAGAACACCCGTGTGTAACATATATATTAAATGTGACTTTACCTGCCCTGTTTACTGCACAGCTTAACAATTATGAAATGCAATAAATAGACATTCAGTGTCACACAGATGAGTCTGGGTTCCCTTTTGAGTCTGGTTCCTATTAAGTTTTCTTTCTCATGCCATTTTAGGGAGTTTTTCCTCGCCATAGACACCATTGGCTTATACATTCTTTTATACCTGTGTTGTCTCTGTAAAGCTGTTTTAAAACAATGTCCATTGTTAAAAGTGCTATACAAATAAAAATATTTTAAATTGTATGGAGTGTTAATTTTAGGCTTGGTTTCTGGGGTTTCCTTATTTAATTAGCTAAACTTTAACTCGTTCATATTTGTTGGGTTTTTTATCCTGATCTCTTTCAACCTGTGTCTGATGCACCAGCTATAATTACTTGCATAAAATGTGAGCTTTTCTTTCAGCCATTCAGAGGTGGACTTGCTCGTGTGTTTTGGATCATTGTCCTGATGCAGAACCCAAGTTCGCTTCCGCTTGAGGTCATGAACAGATGGACAGACATTCTCTTTTAGGATTTTTTGGTAAACAGCAGAATTCATGGTTCCATTTATCACAGCAAGTCTTCCAAGTCCTGAAGCAGCAAAACAGCCCCAGACCATCACACTACCACCACCATATACTGTTGGTATGATGTTCTTTTTCTGAAATGCGGTGTTACTTTTAAGCCAAACGTAACAGGACACACACCTTCCAAAAAGTTAAACTTTTGTCTCATCAGTCCAAAGAGTATTTTCCCAAAAGTCTTGGGGATCATCAAGATGTTTTCTGGTAAAACTGAGACGAGCCTTTATGTTCGTCCCAGTTTTACCAGAAAAAAACATCTTGATGAGGCAAGTGAGGCCTGCAGTTCTTTGGATGTTGTTGTGGGGTCTTTTGTGATCTCTTGGATGAGTCATAGCTGTTCTCTTGGGGTAATTTTGGTCGGCCGGCCACTCCTGCGAAGGTTCTCCACTGTTCCACGTTTTTGCCATTTGTGAATAATAACTCTCACTGTGGTTCGCTGGAGTCCCAAAGCTTTAGAAATGGCTTTATAACCTTTTCCAGATCTCAATTACTTTCTTTGTCATTTGTTTCTGAACTTCTTTGGATCTCAGCATGCTGTCTTGCTTTTGAGGATCTTTTGGTCGACTTTACTTTGTCAGGCAGGTCCTATTTAAGAGATTTCTTGATTGTGAACAGGTGTGGCAGTAATCAGGCCTGGGTGTGGCTTGAGAAATACAACTCAGGTGTGATAAACGACATTTTTAACAGAGGAGGCAAACACTTTTTCACACAGGGTCATGTAGTTTTAGGTTTTGTTTTCCCTCAATAATAAAACCCTTCCTTTAAAAACTGCATGTTGTGTTCACTTGTGTTATCTTTTACTAATATTTTAATTAGTTTGATGATCTGAAACATTAAAGTGTGACAAACATGCAAAAAAATAAGAAACCAAGAAGGGAGCAAACACTTTTTCACACCACTGTATATCCTACACCACACTCCCACAAAAATCCAATACAACTTACAATCATTTATTACTGATATATATGGCAATTGTTCTAACAAGGAAACATTTTTATTACTGATAAAGCCACATTTGATCTTTTATATTCAGGACGACCTACAAGCGGAACGGCGCACACTTTCGATCTGTACGGTTTGTAAAACACCGAATAACAGAATCCTTTGAAGAGATAGGAGAATCCCCATGAGAACTGAATTAAAACAGCTTTAATGAGTTGTATGTGACCTCGTGCTTGACCTGAAGTTTAAGTGCAAAGTAAGAAGGAACTTTTTATTAGTTTTGCAGCTGAACTAGAAAGAGGGAGAGAGAGATGGAGAGAAAACAACCTCTTCACACCTCTCTCTGTTCTAACAGGCAAACACACTGACATACATGACAAATATAAAATAAAAAAAAACCTTGTTCTATGGTGTGACTGAAAATTTTTATATAAGATGTTTTTTTCATAGTATTTTTCTGTAATAAACCGATACATTATTTAACACAAAGACTAAGGATGAAAATTGGATTATGCAGCAGCATTACATATTGCATTATAGACTAGAGGCCTGATGTGTCCTTGAACTTTCTTGTTCTTAGATTTTACAGTCTGCCTGCTTGTTTTCACTGAATAATTTTACCAGGCTGTGCAATGTTTTAAATGGGTAATTAAAATACATTCATTACAAAAAAAAGCATTCATAATTATAATAATTATATTATTTTATAATAATACTATAATCATTGTATTACAATAGCAGTATCATTTGTCTAAACTCACTGCAACACTGCAAAAGTGTCATTCGTTTTCCTTTTGATAGTCGTCGTACTGTGTGTCTAATCAACACTGTTCAGTAAGGATCCGCCTTTTCTGTTTTTAATTTAGTTTTATTTCACTTTGTAATTTTTTTGCTGTTTCTAAACTTGTCCTTGTGATGTTAGGCTTTGAGTGTGTTTGAGTTCTGCTGTGTTTTCTGGTTTTCCTTTTTTTTGTTTTTGTCTTTTTAATTCACTTTCGTGTTTCTGAATTTGCTCTCATGGTTTTGGATTTTCTGTTTCCTGTGTTTTCAGTTTAGTTTAAGAACTATTCATCTGTTTTGCACCCACGGGCCACCGTACAGAGTTCATAAATACTGCCAACATCAAAGTAATAGCATTCTGCATTACTGTTTTTTTAATTATTAGTCTATTTTAAAAAGATCTATGCATGTGCCAATTGTTTAAGTAAGTCCCAAATATTGTCAAATACATCGAAATAATGTATAAATACTATCAAAATAATGAGGTAATCAAATCCTTTCTTTCTTTCTTTCTTTCTTTCTTTCTTTCTTTCTTTCTTTCTTTCTTTCTTTCTTTCTTTCTTTCTTTCTTTCTTTCTCGTATGCACACTAATAATCTGCTTATTCTTTCAGCAAGGCTATAACTCTGCCCTATCATTCCTGGGATTCCACAAGATAATACACTGACCTATGGTGTGCTCACTGACAGGTAGTTTCACATGTATGCTCTCACACACACACACACACACACACACACACACACACACACACACACATACACATACACACAGATACTCAGTGATAAAGCTGATTGAAATGACCTCCAATATCACCCTGATGATTGTGTATAAAAGCTGCCCATTATGTTAAAGTGCAGTCCAGGTTTCTTTCAAATCATATCTGCTATTAACTGTCATATGTGCAGGCTATTTTTGTGTGTGTTTGTGTCTGTGATTATTCCAGCAAATGATGGATGTTCTCTGGACAGATTATCAACCATCAGAAAACTGCCAGTCCAGTTAAATGGTCAGGCCTGAGATAACACATCCCACAGTGTACATGGTCCCGCATACATAGCGTTCATTAATAAACTTCTGTGTGTGTGAGCTTATTTCCTCCTTCATTTATCCGTTAGGCGACGGGGTGTGTTAATCGGCATGTGTAATGTCTTTTCATCTTTGATTTCTGTTACCCTGTTTGCACTGACAACCTAAATGGTCCGTTAGTGATCAATATCTCTTTAAGGGCTACACTACTATGCACACAGGTCAATAATTGCCACTTCTTCTGCATCCATGTCCAGCCTAATCATGCAGTACTACTGGGTTAATTCAACGCAAATAGATCTTTTGTCGATCTATACGGCATACAAAAAAAAAAAACGCAGCCACATTTTTTCCCCCTGTGTTCATCTGAAGGATAAAGACAAGCCATGTGGACCGAAAACTAAGATTTTCGCCTTTCCCATGTTTGACGAAGAGGACAGGAAAAGAAATCCTCAAATGATAAATAACAAAATTAAATGAGTGAAGATTTTACACCTTTTTCCTATGAACACAATCCAATTGCATTCTTGTCTTCATTAAAATACTGCGTATTATGACCAGCATACAGGATACTTCACAGTTGTCCTACATACACACGCACACGCTCATAAATGCCCACATGCAGACTAATCAGAAGAAAACCATCCGCCTCCCATATGGCATTGTCATTCATTGACTCCTGGACTGCGATGAAAAGTGAAATCTCCTGACATCCACAGTCTTGTTACTAATCCGAACTCGCGCGATCTCCTCTAAAATCACCCATTTAATTAGTCATGGGAGATTTGCAATTTATGTAGTGTAACCTGTTCTGATTAGATAGCATCGCCTTGTTTTCTGGTGTCATATTCTGGAGGAGGATTATGATGAATAATTGTAAAAACTGTAGGAAGTGAAAAAAAAAACAAAAAAACAAATCCAACAAATACAAAAATAGCAGGAATTCAGTTTCAGAAACCCCTAAGGATCCCATCATGGACACATTGTCTACGGTTTAGCAATTAGAGAAGCTTGAAAGTACTGTTCAAAATAATTTTATGAGAAACAGAACAAAATCAAGCACTAAGAAGAGTGCTAAGCTGAAAGCGTGCATGCTACTCACCATACAGGATGTTAATGAGCGAGATTGGCATTACTAGGATGCCAACCAACATGTCCGCCACAGCCAAAGACCTCAGGAAGAAATTGGTGGCGTTCTGGAGCTTCTTCTCCAGCGAAACAGCCATAATGACAAGAATGTTCCCTCCTATGGTAAGCAGGATGATAATGAGTATAAGCAGTGCAGGCCAGTTCTTCTCTTTGATCGATTTCTTGGCTATGCCCTGACTGGAAGACGAGTTGGAGGAAAGGGTGGAGCTGGGGTCGGTCCAGAACAGGCTCTGGTTCAGGCTTATGGTGGTGTTCCCGGGCCACGTCATCCAGCCACTTATGTCCACAGAGGCAGTGGTGGAGCTGAAGCCACCCAATAACGGTCCTGCTAGAGCCCCCATCCTTAAACAGCTGCACGTCTACCTTGTGCTCACTAGCTGCTTGTGATGTGCTTGGGACGGACTCTCACACTCATGTATGAGTGCCAGAGCCCGAATCTGACTAGTGAGATGAACCAATTATCGATGAACAACCCACAGGCGTCTCGATGTGAAGGGGATGTCTACAGAATTAGGCACCGCCATTGTGCTTTCATCTTCATGGTACAAACTTGGCCTCGGAGACAATATCTGAAAAAGGACAAAGAAATATAACTGCAATAAGAACGTGATCATGGATTAGGTTGATTGCTAAGTGCTTAAGGCGTAATAAATGTAGAACCTGAGATTCGTTCCCTTTTTGTAAATGAGATGCATATAAGTAGACCAGTTAAAATCAAAATTAAATTGCGCAATCATCTTATTGTGCAAATGAGTCTATTTACACCACACCAGTGAAGGTTAATCGAGTCTTTGAGGTAGATATGTTGAAAGTGGATTATCACTACACGAGCCACCATTACCTCGGGTCTGTGTGTTAATTTCGGGAAGAAATGCAGGTCATTTTATTTTTAATTACCACAGAATACTTCAGGGTGACCGTCTAGAGCCGCAGTGTAGTGATTGACAATATAATTGGCCATATGCACCACTGGTCATTATTATGCCATTTTATCCAATCAAATAAGCTTCCTGGTCATGTAAGTACACCCGCAGTTAACCTCAGTCCCAAGATATTACAGTATTATATGCATCAGTAAATGCTTTGTCGTTGAATGCTGTAATAAATCCATAGCAGGACTCTATGATATGGACAAAATGCTAAAAGAAGATTACAGTGAAATTTACAGGGATTATATGTTTTACAGTGTCTTTAAAAATCACTAATCTGACAGGGTTAAGGGTTGGTCTAGCAATATAACGTACACGTGTTGGATCTTTGGATTGTTGTGATTCATTAAAACACCCACAATTGTCATCTGGTGTGTCTGAGATTAGTCAGAATGCTCACTCAACAACAACAACAACAACAAAAATATGAGTTCGTAGTGGGAGGTCTCAATTATCCATTGTAGCCTTCTGTGATAGTTAATTGCTTTTGGACATTCTTTACAATGAGCAAGTAAATAGAAGAGTTCACCGAAAAGTTTTAGCCAATTTATTTATTTATTTTTTTTACACACGACCCGGATGACTGGCTTTTTACAACTTCATGTCACTCATTTTTATTATTCCTTCATCTTTTTATTATTTTACTATTCGTTCCTCAACCTAAACAACAAATCTCCCAATACTGTATTGAGCAAACAAGCGCCCAGGGTCTCCGAGAACTCCAGACAGATGAGGAGGGGGACAAAAAAATCTATTTCACAAGGTCACACAGGTCATTTTTTACTCAAACACTTATCTGCAAAATTCAGTCCACTGACATAAAAAAAATCCTATGTATGAAACATATTGGAAGGTCTGTTTCGAGTCTTTAAACCAAAGATAAAATGTGTATTTTTTTTTGTCCCCAATGGGAACCACACAGCCGTGATATACAGTTTTTGTAAGTGGTTTTCTATATCCTACACCTCACCAACGGTTTTGATGTACTTCTGTTTTGATGTTCCAGTTTCGTGCTTATTCTCTCGTCAGAGTGGTTGGAGTGGAGGGAAGAGATAAAGGCAACAAAGGGCAAAAAGAACCATGGCTCGAGAATAAATAAATAACTAGATGATAACTCCTCTGTTGGCCTAGAATAACCTTCCATTTATTACAAAGTGTGAGCGAGGGGAGCATCAAGAAAAAAAAACACACCAGAGCACCTGGCTAAAAGAGAACATTCATCTCTTTAATAGCAGTCTCACTGCTAATAAGGACAAATATGAAGAAAAACAAGTCATATCAAATACATCGTATTTTGTTCATATAGCGAAAGATGCACACCAAATATAAACCTGCAAAAAACTCTGAAAAATGATCCAGAGAATAGCAACAAGAGAACGCGTTGCTATAGCTGATGCTTTTGTAAACATTAGCGATGTAATAGTTTCCCTTTGGTTGAATCAGTGTTGTCGACTTCACAATTTTGGAAATCATTTTAGCGAATGACAAATAAGAGTCTAGTGATTCTTCGTGCTGATGTGAGGAACCTGACTGTGTTCATATAAGCTGATATTTCAACGACTAATTAACAATTGTCATTGTTCCAAATGACCATTTCTGGTAACACACGCACACACACACAAACATTTTCAATTATATTACATTACACATTACAGCAATAACTGGAAATACACTATAAATAAAATAAACAGAAGTGAATATTGAAATACACTTTGAATATTAAAATACACATTTGATTACAACACCTACTCGATATGCAATATGAATCACAAGTGGCACACACACACACACTCTCTCTCTCTTTCTCTCTTTCTGTGTCCTCCTTAAAGTCTCTCTTTATCTCTTTGCTATTAATAAAGGGAACAAAGTGCACTTCCACATGTATAAATGTGATTCTGAATTGCATTTGAGGGTAATTAGCTTCTTCAGCAAACCCCAATCAAGTTACTGGCATTTAGAACCAGTCTCCAGTCTAATTAGCATAAAATAAAGGAGGCAGCAAAAAGACGAAGAACGTTTGCGCTGACTCTGGGTGAATGCATACAGAACGCAGAAGTTCATGTGTAACCTTGGGCATTCCTGTGTCTAATCAGAAATATATATATATATGTGTGGTGTATTATTAACAGCTTTAATGTCTATTATTTTGATGCTGTGTTTCTGAACACAAGTACTATAGTTTAAAATGTGTGAGTGGTTTTCCTGTCATTTAAAGCTGTTCAGTGTAACATCTTTTCTTTCAGCCCTGGGCTAATTGTCACACTGAATGTGATTTTAATGAGACGCTGCTGTCAGGGTTAGCATGCAGATTATAGACCACAAAACATACACATAAAATGCTGCTTTCAATTTTAGCTGAGCAACTGATGATCCATTTGAACTACAAATAATTTATTTGTAGATTTGGCTTTAGGCTTTAAAAAAGCTTTACACACAAGCAGTCCAAACTGAACAGCTTGAACTGAACACTGCTGCGACGAAACCTGGTCCCACGATAGCCTTACGTTTTTATACACGATATGTGAGGATGGTCTATCAAAACCTACCTTATACAAGAAATACTGGAAATTTCCCACATGTCCGACATCCTGCCCTGCACTTTAATACTGTTTTTCCACTACCACGCTCTGACGACTCAGAAGTGCTTATAATCCATGACACATGAGTGGCCACTTTCGTCAAGGGGAGGAAGGTGTAAATGGGAACAGATTTACTGAACAGAGTGCCTTTGCCATTTGAAGCAAGCAAGCAGCTGAAGCGTTTTCCCTAGAAATTTTTACTGTCAGGTTATACTAGCTTGCTAACTCGGATTACTAAATATCTAGCATTATTTTAACTAGCTGGTCTGCTAAAGGCCTAGATTGATGATTGGATAACTTAAGATCTATCTAGCAAAATTCTAGCAGGCCAGTTAGCTACATAACCCCCTTCACCCTGTATATTTTAAATACAAATAAAAATAAAAAAATAATTTATTTATTATTATTGATTTTTATCTATTGCTCCTCACATTTTATTAACAGTTTCATGTGACATTTGGACAAGAAAACTGGTTTTAAATGCACTGTCTGAGCTTTTTTTTCTGTTCTAGTCCTTTCTCTTCACCCCTTCGCCTATCCTGCCATTGGCTCGTTACCTCACTGTGTTCACCTGTGCTTTGTCTTGCCCCCTATTTGGCTATTTATTCATATCATTGGGTTTCTGGCTCACATTGCAAATTCCTATTGTGCATTCTGTGTTTCCTGTCAATCACTAATTTCTATCATTTATAATAATCTCTACTTCTTTTTTGACCAAAGTTGTGGATTATAATTAAGATTACTGGATTATGCCTAATAAAACACACACACACACACACACACACACACACACACACACACACACACACACACACACATAAAGTATCCTGCCTTAACACACAGCATTAGTTACCTCTACTAGTAATAGCTACAATAGCTTCTATAAAGTTTGATATCATAGTGTCTTACATTACATCCTAATTTTTAGTGTACTCTAATTAGCACGTTTATTCGCTTTTTTTTTTTTTTTTTTTTTTGATGGATTGTTTCTCAAAAGTGGTTCGAAGTTTATATAATTATAGATCATAATAAATTATAGTATTTCATATTTAAATCGTCCAGAGATTGACGTTGAACTGACAACCTTCCCCTCTAATCCACAACACACATGTTGGGCACACACTACCATTTCACAGCACGTTAGGAATGTGTGTCAGATAAAAGTGGGATGAGAATAAATGTAATTACATCATGACTCAATACAAACATGACATAAGACATGGAAAACAGTGAGACATAATCTTGGCATGTTTAAAGATTTTAAAATATAGCTCAAACTAAAGCTCCAATCCCAATGGATTTCTAAGAAGCACGTACAGGCAATTAAAAAAAAAAAAAAAAAATTATATATATATATATATATATATATATATATACGTATAAATATATATATGTGTGTATATATATATATATATATATATATATATATATATATATATATATATATATATATATATATATATATATATATATATATATATATATATATATATATATATAGAGAGAGAGAGAGAGAGAGAGAGAGAGAGAGAGAGAGAGAGAGAGATTGCGAATAAAACAAATTCAGTGCAATGCAAAAGCTTAAGTAGAATGCATTTCAAATGCAGCTGGTACAGATTGAAAAGCGGCCACAAAATAAATCTTTAGAAAGCATCCAGAGTGAATTGGCCTCCGTGATGCTTGGTTGAAGGAAAGTTTTACAAATCCCTACCAACATGATAACTGCTTATAAAACTAACAATTTTCCAATAAATACACATTGACCAATGCTAAATTGAAGAAGTATACTATATTATGTATACTATAGAGAGATGATGTTAGTAGACTGCCACACACCCATACTGAAACATGGAGGTGGAAGTTTAACGGTTTGGAGTTGTTTAGGAGCAGGAAAGTTTGAAGACTTATAGTGAATGAAAGGAAAACTGAACCAACATGTCCACCGTTCCATACTTCAACACCATCATTTTCATCTGGACTGCGGCTAATGAGACTCAACTTTACCGTACAACAAGACAACGACCCAAAGCTTACGTCCAAGCTCTATAAGTATTATTTAGAGAGCAAACAGTCTACTGGAGGGTTATCTATCATGGGGTGGCCTGCCCAGTCACTGCACCTAAATCAAACTGAACTGCTCTGGGATGAACTGCATCACAAGAAAAAAATATTCAAGTATTTCAGCTCAATGCTTGGACAAATTAACTATCTAGATGCCAAGAGAGTGTAAAGCTGTTATTCAAAGGAGGATCTTTCAATAAAAAATGTTAATAGCTGTGCATTTATATATTTGTTTAGTCAAAGCACATTTCCATAGTGTTAAATTACCAGCTTTGGTGCATATATACAAAAGGAATATTCATGCTACAGACAACAATAAGAAGGAAATTATAAAAACAGGTGACGTTACAGTAGCATTAAATAAAATGCCATAACAACGGAAAGCTTTTTTCCTTTTTTTGGCAAATAATATACTCATGCTGACTAATTTGAACTCCTTCATTCTTGAATTGAAAATAATGGAATGACATACAAATGAAAATGGCAAAGGCTACTCTAGCATGTAAATCACTATATTGGAATGCAGGCTGGGTTTTCTCTTCAGCGGCTACCCTAAGGCACACTTAACAAAATATATCTCTTTGCCCAATATTCAGTTTGAGTTAATCTCAGCACAAAAAAGAGACAAAAGAGAGCCCAGAAAAAAAAGAGGTGTGAAATTAGGTTCACAGAAGTGGGGATGGTGCTGAAGTGTGAACTCTGCACTTCTCTCCACATATTAGCATTTCATGACCACGGCATATTCAGAGTTCAGCTTGCTATACCTGCAAGTGCTCACAAATGAGGCTGCTCGAAACAGGAGCTCTTTAACTTTCTGCACTGTGCCCTAAAGGAATAATAATAAAAGAGTCAAACTTAATGGTTCCTCCTCTATGACCAAAAGGTACAATTTACAAAGTGATAACTGGTCCTACATCAGTTTTTAAAATAGTATTGTGCATGAGCGCTCAATACCAACTAAATCCCTGTGCAGAAGTCTTCTTTAGTTCCCTTTATTTGCTCCACAGAGTTTATTGCTAAACACAGAAATCTGTAGTTTACTTTTCTCATAAAATGGCAGACTTCTGGTCCTGACATGTGGACTAGATGTGTGCCGTGAATTGCTCTACTGTGAGAGATTGTCTCCGCATACTGGATGAGATTTAAGATTTTAGCTACAAAATCAAAATCAAAATCATTTCTCAGTACCATGCTCCTGACAGAGATGCAATAATTGTTTACATGGACATTTATTTATTTAAAATGCCAAAAAGAAGCAATAAAAAGCAACAACTTGTAATGATATACTGTGTAATGATATAGTGTGTATATTATATATATATATATATATATATATATATATATATATATATATATATATATATATATATATATATACAGTGGAACCCACTTATCTCGACCTCGGTTAACTCGACAACCCTATTAAGTTGACGTTTTTGAAGTGGAACCGCCAAATTCTCGCTTTGTCTAAGCATTTTTTATCGGTTATGTCGACTTTTTTATGTCGCTGAACCCTGATATCTCGAGCACAAGGGGGAAAAAATTTGCCATTTAACATCGGTTATCTCGATCGGCGCTGTGCAGCCGCAGGAGAACTCGCGAAAGTGGCGGAAAAATCCAACCTTACAGATGCTACAGGTATTGTATTGTGTACTGGTGAATCTCTGCTGTTAGTTAGTGCACATATGCCTTTTGTTGTTAAATGTTATGCGATGAACGGGAGGCGAAAGCCACGCTGGGTAGGAACGTGGGATGAGCGGCAAAAGCATAGAATGAACACCGGCAGGATCGGGGGGAATCCGCGATGCGCATTGGGAAGAAAAGCACAGCCGTTGAGAGAGTGCCGGTGGTAAGGCACGTACCGGGATACGCATGAGCAATAACAACGACCGCCGTGAACCAACATATATCAACAATAACGGACGGTGAGAGTGTGGAAGTTTAAATAGGACCTGGTGATGAGTGCAAAACGAGCACCATATGTGCGCGATTGAAGCCGGGAGCTTCAGAGAAAGCGGCCGAGAAAACATAAAAATACATACAGTACATGTTTGTTAACTGTCAGGAATGCACCTGCCACGCCCCCTTCGGCCCCCTTCGGCGTGGCAGGTGCATTCCTGACAGTTAACAAACATGTACTGTATGTATTTTTATAGCATGTCTTCATCAAACAAATCGTGGCAACGCTGTTGTGTAAAAAACCCTCCAAAAACACGTGCATGCACATTCTCATTTATTAACGCACATCATGTACATTAAGAAATTTCAAGCACGTTAATATATTGCCGCCATTTTGATTTTCGTTTATCTCGATCATCGGTTATCTCGATGCTTTTTGGCAACCCACATCGACATAACCGGGTTCCACTGTATATATATATATATATATATATATATATATATATATATATATATATATATATATATATATACAGTGAGGAAAATAAGTATTTGAACACCCTGCTATTTTGCAAGTTCTCCCACTTAGAAATCATGGAGGGGTCTGAAATTGTCATCGTAGGTGCATGTCCACTGTGAAAAAAAAATCCAGAAATCACAATATATGATTTTTAAACTATTTATTTGTATGATACAGCTGCAAATAAGTATTTGAACACCTGTCTATCAGCTAGAATTCTGACCCTCAAAGACCTGTTAGTCTGCCTTTAAAATGTCCACCTCCACTACATTTATTATCCTAAATTAGATGCACCTGTTTGAGGTCGTTAGCTGCATTAAGACACATGTCCACCCCATACAATCAGTAAGAATCCAACTACTAACATGGCCAAGACCAAAGAGCTGTCCAAAGACACTAGAGACAAAATTGTACACCTCCACAAGGCTGGAAAGGGCTACGGGAAATTGCCAAGCAGCTTGGTGAAAAAGGTCCACTGTTGGAGCAATCATTAGAAAATGGAAGAAGCTAAACATGACTGTCAATCTCCCTCGGACTGGGGCTCCATGCAAGATCTCACCTCGTGGGGTCTCAATGATCCTAAGGAAGGTGAAAAATCAGCCCAGAACTACAGGAGGAGCTGGTCAATGACCTGAAAAGAGCTGGGACCACCGTTTCCAAGGTTACTGTTGGTAATACACTAAGGCGTCATGGTTTGAAATCATGCATGGCACGGAAGGTTCCCCTGCTTAAACCAGCACATGTCCAGGCACGTCTTAAGTTTGCCAATGACCATTTGGATGATCCAGAGGAGTCATGGGAGAAAGTCATGTGGTCAGATGAGACCAAAATAGAACTTTTGGGTCATAATTCCACTAAACGTGTTTGGAGGAAGAAGAATGATGAGTACCATCCAAGAACACCATCCCTACTGTGAAGCATGGGGTGGTAGCATCATGCTTTGGGGTGTTTTTCTGCACATGGGACAGGCGACTGCACTGTATTAAGGAGAGGATGACCGGGGCCATGTATTGCGAGATTTTGGGGAACAACCTCCTTCCCTCAGTTAGAGCATTGAAGATGGGTCGAGGCTGGGTCTTCCAACATGACAATGACCGAAGCACACAGCCAGGATAACCAAGGAGTGGCTCTGTAAGAAGCATATCAAGGTTCTGGCATGGCCTAGCCAGTCTCAGACCTAAACCCAATAGAGAATCTTTGGAGGAGCTCAAACTCCGTGTTTCTCAGCGACAGGCCAGAAACCTGACTGATCTAGAGAAGATCTGTGTGGAGGTGGGCCAAAATCCCTCCTGCAGTGTGTGCAAACCTGGTGAAAAACTACAGGAAACGTTTGACCTCTGTAATTGCAAACAAAGGTTACTGTACCAAATATTAACATTGACTTTCTCAGGTGTTCAAATACTTATTTGCAGCTGTATCATACAAATAAATAGTTAAAAATCATACATTGTGATTTCTGTATTTTTTTTTAGATTATATCTCTCACAGTGGACATGCACCTACGATGACAATTTCAGACCCCTCCATGATTTCTAAGTGGGAGAACTTGCAAAATAGCAGGGTGTTCAAATACTTATTTTCCTTACTATATATATATATATATATATATATATATATATATATATATATATATATATATATATATATATATACACACACACACAGATAAACAAAATATACTGACGCTTTATCTATTAAAGTAACTCATAGACACAGTTGGGAATTCAATATATTACCTCATAACCTTAATATATGCCACTGTGGCCTCTGTGTCACCTCAGCAGCTCTGCAACCATCAAATAGGTGAGCAATCATTTTTATATCACACCCTAGAACACCAGGCTCCCAAAAACAGACTAATATCTTTTATTATTTATTTTATTCATTTGTACTCATTTTAAATACTTTGAACCTTGCAGAAAGTAGCATTACGTTTTAATACAAACCCACACCCAGTTGCCAATGAATACAGAGAGACAATCTCTCTCTGAGTTTAATTACTGCTGCCTTGGAAGAGATTTCTAATCAGAATTTCTAATTACTTGACAGATGTCTAAACCATGTGTCTGCACTGGCATGTATCTGCAGTGTGACTGTGTGGGATTGCTTCTTATATACCATATGTACATGCTTTTTCTCAGTGTACGTGTGTGTGTCTTTTGTGCTATTTTATATTCTGGAGAGCAGTGTGATGGTAGATTTAGCCTCGCTTTAGACCTAAGACCACTCAGGTGGGGGGATTACAGGGCCCTGGTCATTTTAAGGGCTTCAGTGCAAAGTAAGGCTATTGCTCACTGTTCCATATCACCTTTAGCCCTCGGCCTGTCCCTGTCTCACAATCTCCCACAACCTCAGTCATCTGTCAGCTTTACAGCTTTTCTCTCTTTCTTGCTTTAGTGCCCTGTTGAAGCCCTTTTCTCTCTCAATTCCTCTTTCTATCCCTGTCTACCTCTGTCTGTCTCTTAACACCAAGTATAATATACATTCTTTATAGGCATTTAGCTTTTTTTATATCCCTGTAACACTGCATCTGTATCAGATTTCATTTCCCTTTTCTCTCCCAATCTCTTCCAGTGTTTGTGCTAGGCTTCATGGACAGATAGGCTATTGGATGTCTCTCTCTCTCTCTCTCTCTCTCTCTCTCTCTCTCTCTCTCTCTCTCTTCATTTTTATTTGCTTTACTGGCATGAAATAAATAGTAGTACATTTGTATTGTATAAGCAAGTTCAAGCTAAGAGTAATGCAATCTACTTGATTACAATTGAAATTTAAAATCTCTCTCTCTCTCTCTGTCTCTGTCTCTCTCTCTCTCTCTCTCTCTCTCAGAAGTACTAGCCATCTTTCTTTTGCTTTCTTTCACCCCCCACACACACACTGCGCCTCACTGTCAGTCATTTCCTCTGTTCGTATTTTTCTCATTCTCTTGCCTTTCCACCTTTTCAATTCTGACAGCTATGACCTCTGACATACACACCAACTCATCCTGCATTACTCATCATCAGTTTCTGCATCACTACTAGCTTTTTTAAGTACCACAAATTGTTTTTAACTAATTAGTAATGGGTTCCACTAAGGCTCATGTTACACACTGATTATTTAATATGAACAAACCATTTCTAAGTGTATGAACTTAGTAACTAAGTACCAGTGTTTAATAGTTTATAAGAGCATACTGTAATGTATTTTTGCTAATTTATACAGTACTTTCACGTAGACATATGGACAAACAGAGCAATCTGGAGCAGAAAGATTAGCAAAGGAGGTAAAAGAAGCCAATAGTCACACTGATTGAGCTCTAGAGATGTGTGGAGATGGGAGAAACTTGCAGAATGTTGACCATCACTGCAACACTTCACAGATCTTGGCTTTATGGCATAGTGGCCGGACAGAAGCCTCTCATTGAAAATAATTTAATATTTTAACCCGCTTTCTTCTTCCCCAAGTGCTCATTTGGCCAGGTGGCCAGCATTAAGACTTTCTAAATGAACTGGACACAGCACTGTCATTTCTTTCAGCAATGCTGAAAGAACTTTAAATAAAAATACAGTATGATATTTTTTAACTAAACATCCTATCTAAAATAATACATAGATGTTCACCAGTAAGAAATAGTTTTGGGGGGTTCATTGGGTCTTCTGAAGATTTTATACCTCTCTTTACAGCCAATGTTCTGATTCTTGGTACATTGTATGCTTAAATACTTTCTGTTCAGACTATTCTAAAACATTTGTATCACAATATTAGTACATACTGTGATGGCTACGCTGATTACTTTCTAGATTTTTGTGACCAAATCATTCACCTCCTCTATCAGTGTCTGCTGTTCGACAGCAGCTGTAGTTTGTCCTTTATCAATGCCCTGCTGATTTAGGATGGAACTGTCCTTCTGGAAATTTCCTTTTGTTTTCACCAGATCTCAGACTTGACAATAGCATACATGATCAGTAGCTGATGTACAAATAAAATTATTGCAAGATAGAGCAACAGTAATTAAAAAAAAAGATGTATAAGCAGGCACTTGAATCCCTCTCTTATTCTTTTTCTCTTTTCGCTGGCTCATCGGCTAAACATCGAGTGCCACTATGGTCTGTGTGGCTCTCTTCCCACTAATCATGCTCTCAGCCTATTTCCTCGCTGCTGATTGAATGACACTTAAACTCAGCTGCAGTACAATCAATGGAGCGTTACTAGCTTTAGTGCTGTATATACTGTAGGACTGGACGTGTGATTGTCTGCAGCTTCGTCTGTCCGTCTCCTCCTGGGGTTTAAGTGGCCCTTAGGTAGGGCTGTTACTGATCGTAAAGACTTTGAAAACAAATAAAATACAAATAAAATGGAAAAGACATGCTTGAATAAACTAGATATGCTATAGAATCTTTTGGAATTGAGGTTCCTGAAGTAAAGTTTTAAATTCTTCAACTAAAGCAGTAGAAAGCTAGGTTTCTAAATGGCAAAACTAAAAAACTGTTAGCAATTTGAATCCTAATGGTGCCATAGCCGTTTTCTTTCATCACTGTGTTCTCTGGGTGGGAGTGATCACTGACACTAGCTAATCAGTGATGCCTTTGACTCCAAATGTTCAGTTTCCTTGTGCATAAGAAGCAGACAAATAAGATTTAGTGGAATGTGTCTTGGGGGAGGCATGAGGCCTTCACACTTGGAGTCAACCAGTCAATCAGTTAACCAACCAATCAGGTATAAAATAATAGATGGTTGCAGCAAATTATGTTTAAAGTGTAGTGTCTCAGTAAGCAAGCAAAAATAATTACTGTCTAATTTTGAATGTGACGCGACCAGTACCAACACGTACAGCATGATCTCAGGCCTGAAGAACACATCAGCCACGTCAAGCATGAGAACATTGTCTCGTGCTGAGCAATTTGCTCCGTTGTGGGTGGATAAACTCACAACTGATTGAAACGGTGGCATAGGTAGAAGACAATCTGAATAAATGCAAGAGCATTTATTTTTTTCTTTTACCCAAGGCTGCTTCCTGAAAGACCTGACCATCATCTCGTTTGTGTTTGAGGATAGCAGACATTTTGGTGCATGTGAATGACTAAACTGAGGTGACAGCTACTTATACAGGAAGGCTAAAGATGAAAGGGAGAACACTGCAGACCTCACAGTATCCAGTTTTCCTGAAAAGACTTCAGAAAGTGATCCAGAGCCTGCCGAGAGGTGAGTGATTCGGGCGTGCCTGCTTGATCTTCCGTGAGTCAACTGCGGGTGTGCATGTGACAAGCTGTATTGGATTCCTGAAGTGGATGTTGAGTGCCCACTGTGTCCGCTGGTGGAGAAATGATTTGTACCCAAATGACAAACATCCCCCGTCATTCCAGCACTCATGCTCGGCTCACATCAGATGAGCTGGTCCGTGGGTGCCTGCTTTAAAATTGATTGTAGGAGATGAACCACTGTTCCGCCGCACTGGGAAAAAGAACTGAGCCGATTTGCTCCACATCAATCAAATGGGCACTTTGAGAAACAAAAAAAAAGGATGAGACAGAGTGAAGAAATATTTGTGTCACGATGGAGGTCATTTCAAAGAACAAACAGTCGTTTAACTAGTCACGTTAGAACTGTCGCAGCAGCTGCAATCCATGGAGATTAGTTTTCCACAACACACACAAACAGATTAATGGTCTAATACAGTGCCACTATTAATATCTTTTTAGTTCCCCAAATATTCATATCAGTACATAGTTTGGGATTTAAAACACGTGTTTTTTTCACACTGAAGCATTTAAACAGGATTATTAATAATAAAATATTTGCAAAGTATATTAAGAAGATCAAACCAACTAAGCAGCAATTGAATGTTTAACACAGGTGGGTGTGTTTTCCAGTTCTCTTTCAGGAACTCAATCTGCGTCGAAACGCTTTGGGAACGCGCCCGAGTGTTCACCTTCTAAAATAATATGTGTAATCAGTCAAAAATTGGACGCTGGCTGTAACTGGTGGGGTGACGTCACAACCAGGAGTATAAAACGCAAATAAGTAAGGGCAGCGGCAGCTTCTGTCTGTTCATGAAGTGCTCTGTGTGTTTGTGTTGTCAAGTCAAGTTTATTTCTATAGCGCTTTTCATAACAGATTGTCTCAAAGCAGATTTACAGAAATCAGCAGTCAAGGTGAATGGTGTGTATTTATCCTTGATGAGCAAGACTGTGGCGACGGTGGCAAGGAAAAACTCCCTTAGATGTTATGAGGAAGAAACCTTGAGAGGAACAAGACTCAAAAGGGGAACCCATCCCCATTTGAGTGACAGCAAGAGTTTGATCATAAAGCTTTCAACAATACAGCAACACTGGAGAGTGAGAACTAACATGAGTACCGGAGTATATGATTATAAGTTATGTTCTTTCGACAGTCTTATACAGTCTTTATGGTTATAAAACTAGGAGCTACTGAGCTCAATATTTGTGATCATCACAGATCCAGCATCAGCTTCTCCATGCCAGAGCCTTTAAACACTCCAGGAGGTCCAATGTCAAAACTCCACACATGTAGTGGGATCCAATTGGCACTGGTATGTACCATCCCAACTTTCCGGCGGTGTGCTCCTCACTTCCCTGCTATATTACGGGGGGGGATACGCACAGCTTGTGTGTCGCTTGCTTGGGAGCGGAGCAAGTGCCTATGTGCCTTAGATGTTTGGAGAGATCCCTAGTTCCTGTCTCTAGGCCCTGTGATGAGAGTCTCCGGTCGTCGCTTAACGCTGACGACGAATGCATCCCTCATGGGGTGGGGAGCGATCATGAGTGGTCACTCCGCCCGAGGTCTGTAGGAAGGTCCCCATTTACGCTGGCACATCAACTGCCCAGAGATGCTGACCGTGATTCTATCACTGAAGCATTTCCTTTTAGACCTCAGTGGTTACCACGTGTTGGTCCATACGGACAATACTGCGGTGGTCTCCTACATCAACCATAAAGGACGTCTGCATCGTCTGGCACACCAGATCCTCCTTTGGGCCCAGGAAAAACTCCTCTCTTTGAGATCAGTTTACATCCCGGGCCGGTTGAATGAGGCAGCAGACACCCTGTCAAGGCAGGAGTTGAGTCCCGGGGAATAGCGGCTCCATTCGGAAAATTCGGAAGAGCCCAGGTGGATCTGTTTGCATCTCAAGAGACGTCACACTGTCCTCTCTGGTTCTCCCTTACTCCTCCGGCCCGCTAATCCTGGCCCCTCAGAAGTTGCCACTGCCCTCACTCATATGCATTTTATACTCCTGGTCGTGATGTCACCCCAATAGTGACGACCAGCATCCAATTTTTGACTGATTTCAAACATTATTTCAGAGCATGAACACTTTGGCGCATTCCCAAAGCGTTTAGACGCAGGAAACCCTCAGGGAACTAGGGTTACATACGTAACCCAGAGACGCTCTTGTGCTTAGGCCACAAGATTTTGCTCAATTGTAACTGATGTTAAAAAAATGTTGGTCAGATATTTTACAGATCTGCCATCAAACACCCACACCAAACACTCACGTTGCCAAGATTTGGCAAGGGATAAAAAATAATTATTTTACACTCATGAATCCAAACCAATGATCCTGACTCTCAGAAGCTGGGATCTTGTCAAATTTCTAACCAAAAAACAGTTCAGCTCAGCTGTCACAGATTACTGATGACATTAATATTGGATTTTTACCTAAAGCAAATGTTGTTTGTTATTCTTTTTGTATTTTTCTATTAATAAAACACTCATACGACAATAGCTAAAGAAGATAGACAGCACTTTTCTGTCTCTGCAATTTCTTTTTAGGGTTTCAATCAAGTAAAAACTAATGCAGTGATGTAAAAAGAGTAAGCCTCACTGTGTGTTAACAAAAAAAATAAAAAATCAATTACTTAAATGATTAAAAATCTTTTACCAAGTAGAAAAGTAAAAAGGATTAATATTAAGGCGGGAGATTTGAACAAACATTATTTACTTAGAAAACTGTATTTTATATTACTGTATTAATAATACATAATGGATATTTGATTACAACTGTTCAGTATTTAATGTTTAATATATGTATAAATTTTTTTATGTTTTAAATTGGGTTTTATAAGTAAACTTTATTTCATACCAGTTGTTCACGATTAATAGAGCATTAAAAATAATAATAATAATAATAATTATTATTATATATATATATATATATATATATATATATATATATATATATATATATATATATATATATATATATATATATATATGTTTTTTTCATAGATAAAAACAAGTGTTTAAAACAGCAAACAATGTTTTTACCCCATTTTACATTATATTTAACCTGAGGGATGCTAACTTTAAAACCTTTTTCCAATACATGATTTTTAGGATTTGCATGTCAAAGATTTTGACAATCCAAAATTGTAAAATGCTTCATAATAAGTTGGCATGAAATGGTTAAAAAGATAATGTTACAGTGTTACAGTGTCTTTTTTTATATACAGTACAGACACTCCTTGTGTGTCCAAACTTTTGGTCTGTACTGTATATATATTATATATACAGTACAGACCAAAAGTTTATATATATTATACATACAGTACAGACCAAAAGTTTGGACACACCTGCTCATTCAAAGAGTTTTCTTTATTTTCATGACTATGAAAATTGTAGAGTCACACTGAAGGCATCAAAACTATGAATTAACATGTGGAATTATATACATAACAAAAAAGTGAACTGAAAATATGTCATATTGTAGGTTCTTCAAAGTAGGCATCAAGAGAATGCCAAGAGTGTGCAAAGCAGTAATCTAAGCAAAAGGTGGCTACTTTGAAGAACCTACAATATGACATATTTTCAGTTGTTTCACACTTTTTTGTTATGTATATAATTCCACATGTGTTAATTCATAGTTTTGATGCCTTCAGTGTGACTCTACAATTTTCATAGTCATGAAAATAAAGAAAACTCTTTGAATGAGAAGGTGTGTCCAAACTTTTGGTCTGTACTGTATGTACAGTGGCTGTCAAATGTTTGGGAGCATCTAGTCTTTTATAATTTTTAAAAGACACATGCATGTTCCTTTAGCTTATATTTAAGAAAGTAAGTAATAAAATGGTATGATTTACTTTAAACAAAAAAATATATAAACTTACAGATGTTGAACTCTATTTTTAATTTAAAAAGCCTTTAGCTGAAATTATTTGGCAAAAGTGATCTATTGATCATAGATGGGTATTTCTTTCTGTGATCCAGTTTATCCCAAAGCAGTTCAATAGGATTTAAATGCAGTGACTTGGCAGGCCATTCAATGATAGATAACACTCCAACCAACTGTTTGCTCTCTAAATAATGCTTACAGGGCTTGGAGGCTGCATAGTCTTGTTGTATGATGAAGTTGGTTCTAATTAGCCGCAGTCCAGATGGAATTAATTGTGTAGAAATATGGAATGGTAGCCATGTTTGTTCAGTTTTCCTTTTAACCAGTATAAGACTTCAACCTTCCCTATTCCAATACAATCCCAAAACATTAAGCTTCCACCTCCAAGTTTGACTTTGGGTGTGAGGAAGTCTGCTAACATCATCTCTCCTGTTCCCCATCTTACATAATTCCTCTGTTAGAGCCAAAAATAAAAAAAATTTGACTAATCTGTCTACAGAATATTCTTCCAGTAATACACTATTCAATTTGTGTTTGTGTTTTTGCAAAATAACTAATTTGTGGTATAGAAACAAAAAGAACATGCATGTGTTTAAAAAAAACATAAAAACTACAGTACAGTAGGTGTAGCCAAACTTTTGACAGGCTCTGTATAACTTTAAGGTATATCATCAAACTTCCTCTCCCCTTTTCTTTTTCTGACAAAACCTCAGGTCTCAAATTGGCCCCCATTGTGTAAACACTGCACTAGTTTAAGTACTAAGAAGCACTCAAGTGGAACGATTAAAAAAAAATCATTAAAACTGAAAGCAATCTTACAGTTGAGTCAAGCCGCTACTGCAGAGTGGACTGAAGAATCAATAAGACAAAAAGTCTGACCTTGCGTTCCTTTTGGCCTCAAATAGATTTGTGCTTGCACTAATGTTTAATAGAAGTAACCTTAAAGCCCTGAATGCACACATAGCAGTGATATGTATCTGTAAAACTGGCTAACAGAAATCCTTTACTGAGGGAAAGTTATTCAAAACAAATATCTTTAAAAATGCTTTAAAAAACACTTGCCATGGTTGTTGGCAAGCCGACATACAGAGCTCATTTGCCAAGTAAGCAGCCATGAGTTTTTTTTTACAAGGCAGGATGAGGCAAAAAAATATATACAAACTGCCTGAGAACATTCCTCTATAAACACACACACAAAAAAAACATCCTCCAGTTCCCTCAGCCATTGTATATTCTTCTTCTCAGGCATTGTCTTCTCTTCAGCACATCCCAAACTATTTTTGTGTTGGTTTGGAAATGTGCAGGATGATCCACAGCTTTGCCTTGTAGCATCCTGGCAAAGGCTCCTACATGATGTAATTTATGACGCCATGTGTTGTAACAAGTTTCCCAGGGTGTATGGGAGTAAAACAGCTCCATAACATCACAGACACACCACCGTGCTTCACAGCAGGAAGTTTGTTCCTTTCTGCATTTTGGTTGCCAGACAGTAGTAGTGAAGTCCAAGTGTTTATTTGATGATAAGAGTAAATTTGTTAATTGAAGCCATCTACATACATAGTTGTGCAATGGACAGGGTATTTTTTTATATATAATCTAGTGGGATTATTATTTTTTTTTTTAGAAATTACCAACATCCTCTATAAGCGGCCATGGCAAAATAAATGTACATGATCTTAGTATAATCAGAGGCTTATTTAAAGCTTCAGCTGTTTAATACTTCACAATAATTTTTCACAGAATGTGTAGCAGGTGGGGGTTTAGTTTAATCTTCACTGGGAATATGGTGTGCCCCAAACAATTGAGGTGTTAATGAGAGATATTTAGCACGGTTTACTTGAGCTCTGTGGTTCCATGTAATTGTGATCTCTTACTTGCACTTAACACTCCATTACTTATGCCCCACTTGTGCAGGTTGTTTTTTAAAAAAATCACTGTGATTGATGGTCAAAATGTTTAAACTGGTCCATTCTCTTTTTTTAAACCCTAATGTACACAAAATTTAGCCAATTTAGCCGCTGAGACAAGTGATGCTACATCACAAAACCAAACACACTTTTACAACCATGATCTCACAAATGCAAACGATTCTCGCTAGTGTACGAAGTTTTATCAAAACGTTTTGAGACTAATAGTGCTGGTGATATTCTGACCACGTGTTTTTTTTTTTTTTTTTTTTTTTACCACGGCTGTGATTTTTTAATGGACAGCAAGTAAAACAAGAAGCAAACATTAAATTCAGCATAAAACTGGGCAAATCTGCCTCGCAGAGACATTTGACATGACATATGTTTGACATACAGCGATGCTGCAATGAATAATTAGAGGGGATTTGAGTGACACGTACATGCCAAGAGCGGAAGAACATCACTGGAAAATGACGAGAGATCAGGAAGACTTTTAACGAGCTCACCCCCCCCAAAAATGTTGAAACCATTCGGAAACTTGTGCATGATGATCGTCGGAAAACAATCGGAAAACAATCGGAAAACAATCCACATTCTCACCACACTACTTTATTTTAAACAGATCTAGTCTAGAAACTTTTTTGATGCCACCTCTTAGCTCTAAATGACAGAAGCGGGAATAGTCGCTTCCAACAACCAAGAGAGAATGACCAGTGTTGCTCTTTAAGCCTGTCTGAGGCATCAGGATTGAATCTTTCCATACTATTATCTCCATAGATGACAGATTGAACCCTTTTCTTTGGAGTCCTGCTTTTTAAGTTATTGATGACATGCTCTACACTGTCCACACTATTTGTTGCTCCCAAAGAGCCACAAGGAATTGCTTTTCCATAGTGGTACATAAAACACAACACCACTGATTGCAATGTTTCCAGTGGCTGGGCTTTCACTGTGATGTATGTCATGCTGTAAATGTCAGCTGGTGAACACTTTGTTTGGCCCAAACATGCTGTTGCTTCCTCATCCTGTTATCCATATCCCCTTTGTTAGAACTGGCATACTGAAGATCCTGCAGAACAATGTAGCATGCTATTCGTAATCAGTGCCTCTGCAGATGATTTCTATAAAAAGGATGGATTATTGGCAATTGGAATTTGAATATTGGCAGATTCACTTAACAAGTCTAAAGCAAAAAAATATATATTTCTCCACTTTGTTCAATTTACAGCAATTTGTCTCAAGTGGCAGCTATATTTCACCTGTTAATGCACAAGGTGATGCAACCCAACAGTGCACATGTGGCTGTTTACTTTTAATCTATAGAAATGATTGGCAGCAGTGTATATATCAGATGAAGGCAGTCCATGTCAGCCTGAGAGAGAAGTGTGTGATAAGGCAGATAGACCGCTGTGATTGTAGCCTGTCTGTGACTCAAGGCTTATAAGGGTGGACATTTCTTGGTTCTGTTGGGACATTTTAGTAGGCTTGTGTGTAATTATTCGAATCTCAGCAGCCCATTGACTAATCTCACTAAAGAAGGAGCTCTAGTTCTGCTCCGGTGGTTTGATCAAAACCAGTGGGTCTGGGTGAGTCTTAAAGCAGCTCTCTTTTCCCTGCAGTAGCACATGAAGGATGCCAATATGTGGATCGCTTGTTGGTATCTGGTGTTACAGCCTATTAAGTTCACAGTGTGCCACAGTCCTGGGGCGCAGATGGTAGCGGCTGTCTTTTTCTCATCTCTCAAATATAGCTACAACCATTGCTGGGTTTTTTTTCTCTTGTTCACAGGGTAGAGGGGTAATGAGTAATGTGGCACACCTGAGCCCTGTTGCCCCACATATATTTATGCAATCTATCTTTCTGTTTCTTTCTCTATCCCTGAGCAATGTTCTGAGCATGTGTGTGTGGCCACGAGGAGAGAAAAACAGAAAGAGACAAGTGAGCTGGAAAAAAGTCTGAAAAAGTTATTACTGGTTTACTACTAAGACACAAGCCTAAATAAAAAGCTGTCTTGACTTGGGTCTGTGGGTATGAAGTTATAAAGTTATAAAGTTATATGCTTGTTAAACTTAAAAGAGTATCTAAAGACTTGTTTTTAACCTCAGTGAAATGTTTTATTGCACTAATAAGCACCAGAGAATTGTCTATTAAACTATTAGACCACAAAGCCATTTTTCATATCGTGTTTTTGCTCATTTTTACCATAGATGCCAATAAATCTCTGAAGCACTTATGGGTTGATGTTCCCTCCTGGGACACTTCCTTGTGTGTGCATACAAGCTTGCATACCCGGAATGATAAACTGTGCACTTCAAGGTCAAACCAAGTGCAGCACACCTACTGTTATCACCTAGATTTCAACAGTATGTAAGTATGGTATGTGTTTTTTGAGCATCGCATTTCACATTTAGTCCCAATTTGCACTTATAATTCCCTCCACTCTTTTGGGAAGATGTTCCACTAGATTTTGGAGTGTGCTTGTGGACATTGTTTATTAGCTACAAGGGTTTTAGTAAGGTCAGGTAATGATGTAGGTGAGGTGAGGAGGCCTGGGGTGCAGTCAGCATTCACATTCATCGCAAAGATGTATAATAGGGTTGAGGCCGAACCTCTATAGCAGGAGATTTTCCACACCAACCAATGCAGAGCTTATCTTAATCAAGTTTGCTTTGTGCACAGGGGCATTGTCATGCTGGAACAGGATTGTGTCCAGTTTAAATTTCATCCAAAGACATCCTATACAATTATGTGCCTTTAGCTTTGCAATAACAGTTTGGGAAAGAACCACATATCGCTGGGAAAGTCCCAGTATCCCAATACTTTTGTCCATATACTGTATCATCTATACCAATAAAGCTACAAGTCCCAAACAACAGCCTGCTATTTAGTTGTTTCTTCCTTACACTGAAAATATGAAATAATGAGAGCAAAAGAATGCGAGTTAAATCAAAAACCCCCATAACAAACAAAAACAAAACAAAAATGGATGTTATAGAGAAAGCATACACAGTGAAGTGAAAGAGAGATAGAATCACACATCTCTCATCAGGACTATGAACCATATGCTCTCTCTATCTCCTACTCATATTTTGATTTATTGCTGCAGTAATTGTATGATAAAATTATATGAGACAAGGTTCGGGGTGGGGAAGAGCATTGGCATAACTTTTTACTAGATATAAATATCTAATGAATAATGATGAACCCCTGTTATTTATGATGCCCCAATTAGTAAAACGACCTTCAAAATGTAGCTATATGTCCATTACATGCTGATATGTTAATATGGTTATAATTCATTCATCCTCCTCATCACAAGCCTAGTCTGTTTGCTCAGGCTTTGATTGAATGACAGATGCCACATCAAACAGTGCTGTATTTGATGCCAGCAGTGGCATGAGATAAGGCATGTCAATGACTTTTCCCAGTCATCTGTACTAAGTAAAAAAACAACAACATTGATCCTGTGTCACGTCAGCTAGACGGCTTCTACCCGATCAATAGCTAAAGTTGTTTTTGACTGCAGGGAAGAAAGCCATCACTCTAGCAGTGGTGTCTGCTTATAAGGCCATGAATTGAATTTAGCTGCTGATAAATCCACATCTAGAGGCTACGCTTAGATTTATTCAGAACTCATTACCTACAAAGCATCAACATTATGTATTGTTTTAGTCTCTAGAGTTTCTTAAGGCTCGCTTTAGAGGTGTGCACTTTAAGGGGCTGTTTGTGGGATTCCATTCCCAAAAATTGCTAAAGGAATTTTCGCCAACATCACCTACTTCTAAAACAATCCCACATATTATTCCTGATAAATCTCACCTGCTACTATGGAAAGTTGGACTGGTCCTGCTCTATTCCTGCGATTAGTTTTGTTTGTACCTGCCTGAAATATTTTTCCGATTTATACGTAGTTGGTTCTATTTCTCAGTGTAAACAAATTAGCAGTTTAAATGATTAAGTTCAATCAGATGCAGTGCTGCTTCACTCACAAACGTGACCTGTCTTTGTCCCACCTGCTTCTTTTCGGATTGCTGTTTCTGTTCCTGTTGCTAAGGCACCTGACACGCACTTCTATTGTATAGAACCTCATGAGTAACAATAACTAACATTGGACAATCTGTGCCAACCACTAATTCTTTTTCAATGCCTACACAGGGTTATGTGTGAGCCTTTACCATGTAGCCCAGGATATAAAGCAGAGTAAACTGTACAGTATGCCAACCCACTGCAGGACACAATCACACACTAAATGGACAATCGGCTGGAAATGCCATACAGCTGCAGGTCTTCAGACTGGGAAAGAAATCTAGCGATTTCATCATTAACAGCAAGTTGCAACAAAGAGTAAACGTGAAATTGACGATGACGAGAGATTACTCGAAAGATCAGAAAATGTCGAAACCATTTGGCAACTTGTGCATGATGGTCGTCTGAGAACAATACACATTTCCCTTTCTGCACCCACACTGCCTGCCAGATTTGGCTTCTGTAGACTTCGGCCTCTTCCTAAAGATCAAGATCCAACTCAAAGATCGGCATTTCAACACCACTGCAGAGATCCAGCATAAATCGCAGAAGGTGTCTGACACGATTTGAAAAGAAGAGAGCACATATTCCAGAAGTGGCAGGAACATTTAGAGCACTGTATTAGTGTGCAAGAAAACTATTTTTAAGGTGATGGGGATGTAACATACAGTAGATAAATAAAGTACTTTCTTGTAAATAGAGCTATTCTCGAAACTTTCTGATACCACCTCGTACTTACAGAGCAGATCGGGATTCAAACCCTCTATCAAACTCTGACATATGAAATTAAATTCCGTCTGTTATGTCAATATATTTGTCCAGTGCTATTTTTCTTTTTTATAAATAAGGCAAAAGTAACCATCTCTACTTTTTATATGTAATAAAGAGAAGGGCCTTGAAATGTATTCAATCAGAATTGCTTCTGCATAGCAACAGTATCGTTGATGCTGAGTGTTTGCAAAGCACCAAAGAATTGACAAAGCCACAGCTAACCTCAGGTCGAGGTTCCTAGACTTCAGCATGCTAGAACCAGCACTACACTCTATCTTTCTTAACTTTCTCTCTTATTTTCATATCTAGAAAAAAAAAAAGGTCTCGGTATAGCAACAATGAGAGTACTCCCTACTTGGATCCTCCTACACGGACCTGTGACATCTTCTGTGTTTTCTATTTATTTATTTCAAGAACAAAGATGATTAGGTAAGATGGCAGTGGAGTTTTTTATCAGGTTGTTGACCAAAATTTTGGAAGGTGAGAGGATGCCTGAGGAATGGAGAAGGAGTGTGCTGGTACTGGTTTTTGAGAATAAGTGAGATGTGCAGACCTGCAGTAACTACAGGGGAATTAATGTTTGCATTGTATGTTTGTGGATTTAGAGAAAGCGTATGACAGGGTGCTGAGAGAGAAGTTGTGGTATTGTATGAGGAAGTCAGGTGTGTCAGAGAAGTATGTGAGTGTGGTGCAGGACATGTATGAGGACAGTGTGACAGCAGTGAAGTGTGCAGAAGGAACGACAGACTGGTTTAAGGTGAAGGTTGGACTGCATCAAGGATCAGCTCTGTGCCCTTTCCTGTTTGCAGTGGTGATGGACAGGTTGACGGACGAGGTCAGACAGGAGTTTCCCTTAACTATGCTGTTTGCGGATGATATTGTGATTTGTGGTTAGAGTAGGAAGCAGGTTGAGAAGAGCCTGGAGAGGTGAAGGTACGCGCTAGAGAGAAGGGGAATGAAAGTCATTCTAGTACATGTGTAAAGTCATTCTAGTACATGTGTGTGAATGAGAGGGAGGGCAGTGGAGTGGTGCGGTTGCAGGAAAAAGAGGTGGTGAAGGTGGAGGAGTTTAATACCTGGGGTCAACAGTGCAAAGTAATGAAGAGAGTGTTAGAGAAGTGAAGAAAAGAGTGCAGGCAGGGTGGAGTGGGTGGAGAAAAGTGGCAGGAGTGATTTGTGATAGAAGGGTATCTTCAAGAGTGAAAGGGGAAGTTTAGAGACCTGCGATGTTGTATTTTTTTAGGGACAGTGGCATTGAGTAAAAGACAGGAGGTGAACAACAAAGATCAAGAACAACAAAGATCCCCAGCAGCAAACACAGCCATTTTCAGAACAACTCGATTAGATTAAACTCTTATACTTGAGAGTTTGTCTCTCCAGTGACAGTGAACGACCAGCATGGAAACTTGTGGAATTAGAATGCAAGGAGAGAAATGAGAAGGGAAGAACAAGAGAAAGAGAGATTTATGGCAAAATCAATCCCAACTGCAGTTATTTGTCATAATATTGCTAAACACTCACTCCCCCTTGTCTGGACCCTCAGGGTTTCAGACTGCAGTGGGAAGCTCCAGAATCTATGCTTGTTCATTCAAGACACCTGATTCAACACAACAACCAGTTAAAACATGAGAAAAAACATGTACATTTAGATTGGAACGTTTTAAAGAACCCTGGGTTAGGTTGCCATGCCACTTGTTTTTCCCATTTATGGTAGGTTGATTTTATTTTTCTGAATCACTTCTCAGACATTTTATATACATTACATTAAATGGTCTCCAATGCAAACATGTTTGTAAGTATGCTTGTATGTAGTGGATGCAGCAATTTGAAGCACATTACACGATTTCCCAGAGAAATAGGACATTTCAGAAACAGCTGAACAGGTGAAGTGCTTCTGAGGCTGTAGGAGGTAAAAGCCATGTAAGTAGGTATGTGGGCTATATTTATGAATAATACAGTTAATTACCCGATAGAATAATGGAACAGTAGCAATGTGGTATAATATTATAGACAGCCCCAGATACATTATGCTAATTTTACTGTATAATTCCACCCTACTTCATAAACAATGCATGCAATAATACAAAACCATTTCAGATCTTGATTTTGAGAAAGTCTGTTCAATTTTATGATTTTTTTTTATTAAATAAAATGTTTGGGGTGGTGTTACTTTATAAATGTAACATACATTTAAGATGATAGTCATGATTTTTGAGATTGATACAGGATTTGAAAAAAAAATATGGTTGAGGGTTTACATTTTTTTAACTGACTATTAGTCTGAGATTAGAGGATGTTGGCTGGTGGCTGGTCATATTATTGCTGATGGTATTTGACAGAAATTCACTGCAAATTCCTCTAAATATTGCATGATATCAGATTTGTCTTAGCCTTAGGTGGAACACAGAACAACCGATACGCTTAGCTGGCTACAATCTAAAAAAAAAATATAGAAGGCTTTGATTGACTTTCTGCAGTTCTGAGCATCGGCAATTCAGTTTGGCAAATTAATTTTGTAACAGCTTAGATTTAGGATTTAGGAGTACAAAGGATTAATGGCAATATAATTATTAGAGTTCTATGTGAAGTAGTTCATGGCACAAAATAAAAACAATTTCCTTTAAGATCCCTTGTTCAGAGCTGCCAGCATTAGAATAAATAATAGACAGTCATGCAAAGTAAGAAAGTATTTACTTGTACATAGCAAGGTTTTATGTCTGTTTAGAAGACAATAAGAACTTATGTCCTGTACATCAGCAACTTTAACTATATTACTATACAAACACTTGTCTAATGTATATAGTTTTTAGCTTACAGGCAGTCAGTTACATATCAGAACGATTCTTTGGCACAACATGTGCTGCATCTGAGTAATAACATTTACAATTACGGCATTAGGCAGATACCTTCATCCAGAGCGACTTATAATATTTCATTTGTACAACTGAGCAGTTTAGTGTTAAGGGTTTTGCTCAAGAGCTCAGAAGCAGCAGCTTGGTGGTGCTGAGTTTTAAACTTACAACTTGCTAATCAGATGCCCAGTGCCTTAGAACGTGAGCTATGATGTACAGCAGTGTACACCAGGGTTAAAGTATGAAGCTCCTATGTAAAATTTATGTCTGCAGGATTTGTTCAAAGTTGTATTGAATGTTACTTCACTGGCCTCTTCCTGGAAAACTGGAATGGTCTGGGCTACATCTAGTGACAAGATGTTAGACTCTGTGATTAGCCTTTCACACTAGGGGGAAAAAACACCTCTGGAAGTCAGTGGCCCTCTGGAACCTGAGTGTAACACTCTTGCTTTCTGACCCTTGTTTTGCGGTCATCCCCCCAAACACTGTTCTCATCAAAGGTCTTAATTCTTCATTAGCAGCCATCGCCATCAGCCAGTCACCTTCGATGCTGCTGAGTGATAAACAGCTCGGCAGCTTTGTTTATTTCTGTGCGCTCTAAGAGCTAAGTGAGCAGGCATGCTCTGCGAGGCAAACAGTTTGCAAAGCCACTGTCAGCTGTCAAACAAAGTGCATCTCCGAGCAGAGACATGATGGCGTGGTACAGCCGGAGACAGGCACCGCCGAGGACGCTTTTCTCAGATCGCTCATTACGGCTATGCTGCTGACAGGTTGCTGAGCAATGACCCCTATCTCAGGCTGAATATCAGCCAGCCATTGTGACGCTATGCAAATTAAGAATTGGATAATGAAAGTCAAGCAATTACAGGCAAACAGAAAAGTTAGCTCGACTTTCCCCCCCATCTGCTTACATTTAAGGGATTTAACTTTTTTTTCTCCAATCTGATGCGCCATTTTTTGAAACAATAATAAAAAATAAAGAAATGATAATTACTGCCAATTGCACAGTCACAACCATTTCCTGAAGAGAACAAAAATCTGACAAACAAGAATGAACATTAATGTCATATATTGTTCTTGCTGTTTTTTTCTACTGTCATTTTTATATACATAGAACGTAGGCAGAAACTGTTCTGCATCTCAGACAGTGTGGGCTGTACACAGGCTCCTCTGGAATGAAAGCTATTTTCAGATTATTTTTAATCTGAGGTAAACACTCAGGCGATGGTTACCTTACACACTTTTTTCTTTGCTGGAATGAACATTAATATATATCCAACACTGATGCTGTGAGAGTTCTCTCTTTTCATTCTTTTATTTTCATTTTTTCTCACTCCTAACCTTTTTCTTCACACCCAGTGTCATTTTTCACCAGTGACTTCTCCTCCATCATTTCATTCGTACAGCACAGATCCCTCAGTAATTCCCACTTTCTGTAATTTCCACTGAGACTGAAAGCACAAAACCCATCATTTTACCATCAAATGGTCAAATATAATAAACTATGTATTCATGCCTACTGCTCCACACACACACACACACACACACACACACACACACACACACACACACACACACACACACTATCAAATGCACAGCATCACCTTTATTTTAGTTGGATCGAAAGCTGCTGAAACCCTGCTTCATCCTTTTATAACCTCATGCCTATATTACTATAATTCCCTCTTCTTCCTAATTTCTACTAAAACCTTAAACAGCCGTCAGATTCTTAACACATACAAAACCTTTAAAAAGCATAGTTACACATCACACACACGCACACGCACAAACACACACACACACACACACACACACACACACACACACACACACACACACACACACTCAAACTGGTACACAGGTTGCCTGTACTTGACAATCACGTACAAGCTCTTTCTCTCAGCCTGCTTTAATACTGATGACTGGAGGTGGCAGATATTCTTCTGCCCTAACTGGAAACTTTGAAACTTCATAACTGCTCTTTGTAAAAATCAGCCGAAAAACACTTTTCTGAGCACTTTCCACTTTTTTATTCCTACTTTCTTGTTTTATTGTACAACAACTTTAAAAGGATAAAAAGCACTACAAAATGAAGCTTATTATGACATACACATAAATAATAAATATTATATCAATAATACATTACCTGCAAATTCCCCTAACACCAAGCTTAATCTAAGCAACCGACAAGTTTTAAATTATAGCTACACAAGCAATTTTCCTCAAATGTCCCTACAAGGTAAAAAAATAAAAATAAAATAAAACATTTCTACTATTATGGGAAAATGTATGATACAAACACCTTGCAGATAAGCATTTTTGTTTTGTATTCCACCTATAAGGAACACTGGGTCCTTTCAAATTTTTCCACGGGCACAGGGAAAACGTGCAAAACTACAAAATATTTTCCTTGTCACATTTTGCTAAACACATAAAATGATAAAAAATCCCCATTTTTGAAAACAAGCTGCTACGGGATGTCAATAAAAAAGGATGTTTTATGTAGAATAAGTGATTTAAAGCAGTAACGCAAGAGGAATTTGCTAGTAATAAGTAATAGTAATCTACTGAAAAAATATTGAATAATGTAAAGTAGAGATAAAAAAAATACAGGACAGTAAAGGGCATAATATCAGCATAAAGTCAGCTGATCACACTAGAGAAAGAAATCAATCACTAAACAAGCTGTTGAGGATCCAGTAGAGTAAAATAATACAATCTGTTCTGTTCTGATGTCTAATCTGAAGTGACTATAATATAGAGCTGAAGATTATAGCAATATCTTTACATCTGTATACTATATTTATAAAGCACTGTGTATTATAGATATCACTATTTATATACAATGTACAAATACCTTTAATATATTTGGACAATTGGACAAACATTTGTGGACGCTACACCATTTAGTCCATTTGCTGTTATAATAAACTGCACTCTTCTGGGAAGATGTTCCACTAGATTTTGGAGTGTGGTTTGGAGAATCAGTCACAAGGACATTAGTAAAGTCAAGTACTAATGAGGGGTGAGGAACCCTGAGGTGCAGTCAGAGTTTCAGTTCACCCCAAAGGTGTTCGGTAGGGTTGAGGTCAGAGCTGTTTAGCAGGTCACTCAAGATCCTCCACTACCAATGTAAACCCATTTCTTCATAGAGCTTCATTTAAGCACAGGAGCATTGTCATGCTGGAACAGGTTTGGTTCTCCTAGTTTCACATTCAGAGGCATTATATACTATCTATCTATCTATCTATCTGTCTGTCTGTCTGTCTGTCTGTCTGTCTGTCTGTCTGTCTGTCTGTGATTGTGTGAGTGATCTAAGTGTCATTTGTAGCCACTTCACTGGTGCATGATAAAAAAAAAGATTCAATAAATAATCCATCAAGTCTATGAAATTTTTCTTTGGTATGCATCAGTGATAGCAGCATACCCACTGTGACAGCTTAACTGATCAATGCAGCGTGCATGACAAACATTTTGAAGAAAGCATGATGGGTTTGAAAACAATATTTGAATTCGAATATTTAGGCGACTTTACACAACGTGTGTACGGGTTAGAGAAATACATCAGGACGTATGCAAATGCACGCTTACTTACAATGTGTGACATGCATTTAAAATTTAAAGTTAATAACATCTGGAGGTGTTGCTCTAAATGTTATTCAGTTAGTAATCTTAATGCTTATCACTTTGTAACCAATGTAAGGGGCACATAAATTTGGTTGATTCTAATATGTGACTGATGAATGACCTGACAGTGAAGCATATGCTCGAAGATTGTTGTTAATGAGGCTGCACAGTGGCAGAACATTTAATAAAGAAAATGTAATACTTTTGTGCATTTCCTTCAAGAATTATTTTTGTTACAGAACAGGTGGACTTTGACAGCTTTACAGCTTTAAAGACATGTTCAATAACATTCAACAGTGCAGTCTGGAATCTTATTGTGCATGCCAGGTCTAACGGAAGGCAACATTCCTATCTGTTCCACTATAATAAGTAAATAATCTAGCACCCCATAGTACTCTACTGAGTCCACTACAGCACAACCACCTCAACAGCAACCTTATTTGCACAATAGCAAAGCCAGAAACAATGGGAATTCTGGCAAATACGTGGTGTTTTGGATAAATGTACAAATCCAGCATTCGGCCCTGCTGTGTTGTTGGTTTGAAATATATCCATGATTCATTGCTTCCCATGTGTTTTTCCGTCATATTGTCCATTTCTAAATCCCACTGAAGAGTTCTTCTATTTATTTAGATAAAAGCTTGATGACTGAAACCCATATGGCAGAGTAACACTTCTACAAGCTTTGGAGAAAGCGTGTGGAGAAAAGAAGCCAAATGCATGCCAGGCAATGCTCCAACACTCACTGTCTGGTTTTTTTTTATTCCAAGGTGTTGCAAGTGTGTTGGTCAGGGAAATCCCGCTGAGTGTCGCTATGGCTGAATTATGGCCAAAATATGTGTGACACTGTGAATTGGATTTAAACTTAAGCCACCGGCTGTAGAAATGTGTGTGATGTATTAGTCAGAATGCAATCTTTAAAACGCAATTTCTCCAATTTTACTTCTGGGATACCCTGACGCTATAACAATTTGGGATTGTCATGTAATGATGTAGATGGCAGACTGAGATGCTGTTTATTGAATAAGCAAGCAGACAAATCCAAATTGTAATCCAAATATCAAATAATAAAACAAGCGTGGGTCAGTCGAACAGCAAAAAAAAAAAAACATAAATGGTGCAAAATAGAATGAGACCATAAAACCAAAGGCATGGTAACCAGCAGACAATAAAGTGTACTGTACATATTACCTCACAGTAAGCTGAATGAATGAGTGTGTAATTGGAACCAGGAGTGACTGATCCGTATGAGGGTGATTGGGAACCACATGTGTGTGTTAGGTGTTGGAATCCATGTTTGGAATGTAGTTTGTGTCCAGAAAAGACCTACAAGACATAGATATAAATAGAGATGCATTTATTTGTCACACATGCATTATAGCACAGAGGTATTCTGTTTTCAGCAATTTTGAGAAACTGGGGTCAGAGCGCTGGTTCGGCCATGATACAGGTGGGTTATAGGGTCATGTGCCTTGCTAAAGGTCCCAAGAGTGGCAGTTTGTCAATACTGGGGTTTAAACCCCCAATCAGTAACCTAGAGCAGTAGCCACTGAGCTACCACTTCCCTACTTATTTCAAATGAACTAAAACATATTTCAGTTCATCAAAGTGACGCAGCTTTCTGAACTACATACTACATACATATGGTAGTAAATCACAAAATGTACTGAGGAATAAAGGCAAATACTTTATATAAACTTGTATCAATAAGTTGCTTCTTGTTTCTGTTAGACATTTTCTGGTAATCGTTTTATATATATATATATATATATATATATATATATATATATATATATATATATATATATATATGATGACATCAACAGTTAATTTTCACAAGCTATTTTAGATATAGTAAAGAAAGTCAAATTAAGCTTGAGTAAAGTTTCACATGATTGGGTGATAGCACTCTCTGAGAAACATGCTTTCGATTGAGAGCATGTGTGTGATTACAGCTTAATGCAATACTGAAGCAAAAGATGTCTGGGCTGTAGGTTTGCGATCAATATTTCATTTTTCTAAAGATGTTATCTGAGAAGAAAGCAGTGTTGCATTAGGCAGTGGAATTTAGCTGTTCTGCCCAATTAAGTTTGCTGTCACATAGACACACACACACACACACACTAACACTCACCCACACACACACAATACAATATGCTGGACCATTTTGACAAATGGACACAATGAATGCTATGGTCAATCGAGTACATTTACAACCTTATAAAAGTTATGTAATGCAGAATGTTGTTAGTTCTTTGTATACATACATTTCAAAGCTCAATGGGAGTGATAAATTGTTAGCAAATAATAATCACAGTAGGCATAATTTAAAAAATAAATTCCAAAGAATGCAAACAATTGTCAAAAATTAATTTGAGGGGCAGAATTCCGTATTCAAGACTCACAAAGTGAGGCAAGACTTTACAATCAGTCAGTGAAGAAAGTAGCTATTGTGTTCCAAATAAATCATAGGCTGATTCACATATTTAATGAGATAAAGTGCTCTGAGTAAACAGTCAGCAAATAATGGCAAAAAGAAGAATGGAGATTAGTAATTGGTCAGTGATTGGTCAGTGAGTGATACAGGACAGTGGCTAACACTATGTCAATATGCTCTTTTATGAAATATAGCTGCTAAATCTATAAACAAAATCTCTAAACTTGGCAACATTGACACCAATGCAGATATAAGAAAACAGGAAGTAATCAGGAAGTGTCTGTTTAAAATTTTTGAACTGCGTTCAGGCAATGCATTGTGTTTCACTTGTATTTGTAGACTTGCAGTTGAGCGAAGCTGTAATAAGATTTTTCTTTATATGAAATGACATAATTAAATGAAATGTTGACCTTGATTATGATTCATATAATAACACTGATTATCAAGGAATCATGATATAGACAAATTATAATCAATTAACTTTTGGCAAAGTAATCAACACAAATAGTTGAGATAATTATGCCATTCAAAGCAACATAAGCCTGTAAATCCTGAGCAATATATAAGCCTGTAAATCCTGAGCAATACCCACACATTATGATGCGTGTGACCAGATCACGTGATTTCATCATCTTAGGCTAAAGTAGTCGGAAAACTGACTCAATGCATCACTGACTCCATTAAAATAAAAACGACAAAAGCTTTACAAAGTTAATCAATGAACTTCTGACAAAAGCCTTCTCCATTTTACGAAATGTTAATTTGGCGCAACCTAATGGGTTTAATTAAACAGAAATAAATCTGTGTAATTGGAAACCAGTCTGATTACTCCGAGGGGAGTCATTTATTTTTGCATGTGGAGATTTCACCGGGAATGAGAGCGAGAATTAGCGTGTGTGCTTTGTGTTGGTGTATATGTGAAAGACCAGAAGGGTTTCTTAGATCCCCACCGTAGCTGTTTGATAAGCGATTAAGCATGTTCATCAGGCAGCAGCGCTGTGTGTATCTGGGAGTAGATCGGGTTTTGATTAGCTGAGCTGCAGCTCTGGAGTGTGGAGAGTGAGATAGATCAGGGCTTTTACCAGCACAACTTCAGAGCATGCAGACGCCTCTGTGAGAAATCGCCTAGAACTATATATACATGATGATATTCAGCACAGCATAACAGTCATTCAAGTGCAACAGTAAGTATTGATAACATGACAAATCAGAGAGAGGGAGAGAGAAAGATACAGGCAGGCAGGCAAAGAAACATACATAAGAGACACATGGAGATTTTTAATTCACCTGAATAAATTGGTGTGGGAAGTTAAACATCTGCCACATCCATTACATCCATCACATCTTCTGCATTTAATCAATACATACTGTAACCATACAAATACTTCTTGAGGTGGAAATGACGATAGATTTATATTGATAAAGCAATGACCCTACTACTGAATGAAGATTGTTCCTATATGTTGTAGATACACAGAAAGCCAGGAAAAGGGGAGAGAGAAAGAGAGAGATAGAAACAGAAAAGGGAAAAGGGGAGAGGGGAAGAGATAGATGGCAGTGTAGTTCTCATAACTAATTAACTTCAGAGACAGAATGACCTTTCCTTCAGACTACACTGATTCCCCTATAGTGATCAGCACACACACACACACACACACACACACACACACACACACACACACACACACACACACACACACACACATTGGACTTACTCTTTATGTGAGCCTTTTGAGCACCTTCCATTGACCTTCCATTCCATAATAAATACAGCTCATTAATGTTGTACCTCCCTGTTTATCTCCGTTTGCCTGTTATTTTTTTTTTTTTAAACTGCAGTTTCTTATGCAAAACAACAACAACCACCAAAATATAGTCAGGATGTCCCACCAAGGTCAAGTCATTCAGATATTCCTCTGCTTGTTTCAGTGCTATAATAACTCACATTTATGAAATGGAAAAAGGTCACGGTAGAGTGAAAAAAATCTGGGTAATATGCGTAATATTTTTTGATACATAGCCGAAATGAGCTTCCATAGTGTGCGCAGAATGAGCTTTCCAAAAGCATGGATTATATGAAACATAATAATATATATTTATTTTTAAATTAGCATTGGGGGAAATAAACCTGTATTGGAATTCTGACCATGAATGTGAAATGCTAGTTGTCTCAGTGAACTGTGATTGTAATATCATGAACAATAAACAAATAAACTATTTACACTGTCCATGTTTCATCAGAAACTATTAATTCAGAAAAAGGAATTAAAGCAGAGTATATATATATATATATATATATATATATATATATATATATATATATATATATATATATATATATATATATACAACAACTAGGTTCCTATCAATGTCATCTTTGAGAGTTTTTCTTTCCACAGTCACCACTGGCTCGTTCACTCATTCACAAACTTACAAACAGATACGCTATACAAATAAAAATGAATTGAATTAAAGTTGGTGATCATTTCATATTGATGTATTTCTTATTTGACAATTGTAAGAGATTTCTTATGCCTATATAGGATCTGATATTAATTGCTAACATTTTTTTAAATCCCCAAACCTTTTACCATTTAAAAATATTTTTCAGGGAAATTTTTAAGACAATTCTTGTGTCTGCTGCCAGATTCTCATACAGTTAATTTCATATTGATTATATTATACTAGTCAGTAAGTGTTTGTTCTAGAAAATAAACAATACTGTGAATGTTTGAAATGAAAAATAAAAAAAAGAACCTAAAAAAACCCATACTCAACAGACATGATCGCATGTGCTGTTGCTATTTGCATCATGAACATTCTTATGCTTGGCAAGTTTTTTAACCAGCAGAAGCCAATGCAAATAGATTACTTTAGCACCTGCTATGTGACTTACCATAAAGTTCCTTTGAACCACAAAGTTCCTTTGGGAAGGACATGAGCAAATTGCCACATCTGGAGTGTCTCCATAAAAGTACAACACAAAAAACAGAGAATAAAATTCAAATCTGATACAATTTCACAGAGAACCCAAAAAAAGGCACTGGACAAAATTATTGGCACCCTTAACTTATAAATAACTGAAATCAATTGCTTCCTGTAACCATGAATGAGTTTCTTACACATCTCTACTGGATATTTGGACCACACTCTTACAAACTGCTCCCGGTCATTCAGATTTGAAGGATGCTTTCTCCCAACTGCTGTTTTGAGATCTCTCCACAGGTGTTCTATGGGATTCAGATCTGGACTTATTGCTGAAATTTCCAGAACTCTCTAGCACTTTGTTTGTGAAATAACCATTTCTGGGTGCTTTTTGAAGTGTTTTTCGGGTCGTTGTACTGCTGGAAGGCCTATAACCTCTGGTGGAGACGCAGCTTTCTGACACTGGCCACTATGTTGCGCCCCAAAATTCTTTGGTAATCAACAGATTTCATGATACCGTTTACACAGTCAAGGCACCCAGTGCCAAAAGCAGCAACATCTACAGAGACAGCGGGGAAAGGAGAAGTGTAGAAGATTGAATGTAAGGGTGGGCAGTTTAAATGTTGGTACTATGACTGGTTGAGGGAGAGAGTTAGCTGATACGATGGAGAGGAGAAAGGTGGATATGTTGTGTGTTCAGGAGACCAAGTGGAAAGGGAGTAAGGCTGGAAACATTGGAGATGGATTTAAACTGTTCTTTCATGGTGTGGAAGGAAAGAAAATGGTGTAGGTGTAACCCTGAAGGAAGGTTAAGAGAGTTTCTGATGAGGGTGATGAATGTAAAGCTGGAAGTTGAAGGGCTGATAAACTGTCTGTAGGATGGCGTTGGTAGTGTAGAAGATGTGAAGTAGGGTAAGGAATGAAAATCGAATAAGAAAAGTAGGCAGGAGTACAAGGAGATGCGGCAGCAGGTAAAGAGGATGTGGCGAAAGCCAAGGAAAAGGCATATGAGGAGCTGTATGAGAAGTTGTATACTAACGAGCTGGAAAGGATGTGCTACAAGTTAGAGCAATAAAGAATGGAGATGGAAATGTGCTGACTAGTGAGGAGAGTGTGTTGAGAAGGTTGAGGGAGTATTTTTAATAAGATTAAGAATTAGGAAAATGAGAGAGAGAAGGGTGGATTATGTGGAGATGGTGAAGCAGGAAGTGGATAGGATTAGTAAGGAGTAAGTGAGAGCAGCTATTAGGAAGTAGGAATGACAGACTGGTTCGAGGTGGAGGTTGGACTGCATTAAAGATCGGCTCTGAGCTCTTTTCTGTTTGCAGTGCTGATGGACAGGTTGATGACAAGGTCAGACAGGAGTTTCCGTGGACTATGATGTTTGCGGATGATATTGTGATTTGTGGTGAGAGTAGGGAGCAGGTTGAGAAGAGCCTGGAGAACTGGAGGTATGCGCTGGAGAGAAGGGGAATGAAAGTCAGTAGGAGTAAGACAGAGTAAATGTGTGTGAATGAGGGAGAGGGCAGTGGACTGGTGCAGTTGCTCAGAAAAGAGGCTGAGAAGGTGGAGGAATTCGGGTACCTGGGTACCTCAACAGTGCAAAGTAATGAAGAGTGTGTTAGAGAAGTAAAGAAAAAAGTGAAGGCAGGGTGGAGTGGGTGGAGAAGAGTGACAGGAGTGATTTGTAATATCAGGGTATCTGCAAGGGTATAAGGGAAAGTTTATAGGACTGTGGTGAGACATGCAATGTTGTATGGTTTAGAAAAAGTGGCAGTGAGTAAAATACAGGAGGCAGAGCTGGAGGCAGCAGAGCTAAAGATGTTGAGGTTTCGTTGGGAGTGATGAGGATGGACAGGATTAGAAATGAGTTTATTAGAGTGACCGCACATGTAGGACGTTTTGGAGACAAGGTTAGGGAGGAGAGATTGAGATGGTTTGGACATGTGCAGAGGAGGGACATGGGGTATATCAGTGGGAGAATGCTGAGAATGGAGCCACCACAAAGGAGGAAAAGAGGAAGACCAAGGAGGAGGTTTATGGATGTGGTGCAGGAAGAAATTCAGGTATTTGGTTTGAAAGCATATGCAAAACATGCAGTAGCATAACGTACATACTGTTTTCCAGTCCTGCTTTGCATGTAATGAAATACACTGTGTTATATTTTGGACATGCACATTACTACCTATTATTTGGATTTAAAGCATAATAGAAAAAAATAATTCCATGTATTTTGTATGCATTTTAAGCATGAAATGAACTGCTTCGAGGCTGCATTGCACTATATGTGCAGAGTTTTGAAAAAGTAAACTTGTTAGATGAAAAACATGTAATGTCCCCTGTCCCCAAAAAGTTCTACAGAACTGCTACAACTGCCAAACTAACAAAAGCCAGAAGCATGGACACACACACACACACACACACACACACACACACACACACATTTGCCATGCCAGAGTGAAGCATTCATCCTGATTATTTGCTGAAAATCACAGAGCTGCTGCTCTTGGCTGAGGAAATCAAGAAAAGACTCCTGCTAGTATGTTCGTCTACACACAGTGCTGATGGCCCTATTTTCAGCCCTGACTGTGCACACACAGGTTTGTGTTAATGCCTTTAGATCCCATAAATGTTTTGTTTATGTTTCCCGTCTGCGGTTGTCTGCTCATTATCAGCCAATTCTGAAATGTAAAACCACCAGACATTCGGTTATGTTTCAGCTCGACGTTTAACGGATTTGGGGGTCGACGTGCTGACATCTGATACTGAAGTCTTGCTATTTTATGTTTATGTGTATGGGGACAGAGAGAGAGAGAGAGAGAGAGAGAGAGAGAGAGAGAGAGAGAGAGAGGCATCACACCATTGCATGCAATATGCAATAATCCCTCTCACCTTCTCTCACACTTCTTTTCTGATTCTCGCTGGATTTACACATTCATACTCTTTTTAAATATATATGCCCATGTACTTATTCATTCATTTTCAGTAATCATGCCACCTTATTCTAATAGAGCATATATTGCAAATAATCATTGTATTATCTTAAGCTATTTTTCTAGGAGTAATGATGTTATGTGATATCTGTGCTCCTGTATAAAACACTTTAGGTGTTATTTAAGTAATTGGATTGGGGCACATATATTTTCCATACACATTACCTAGCCAAAAGTATGTGCAAGCCATTTTTAGAATTTAGAATTATTTTAATAAATCTAGCAGTTTCTATAGACAAAAAAAATCTTTAAAGCAATGGGACAGAAGACTGTATAGAAGCTTTCTGACAATCTTATATTTCTATTTTCTTATATTTTGGCCCAGTTAAAGCTCGTCCACACATTTATAGTTATGGAAACATTCAGGAACGGGAATATCGCAAAACAGAAGTGTTGAGTAGAGAATTGCGTGTAAAAAAAGAATCGTCTGTGGTCAGTTACAACATTCACTACAAAGTTCCAATCTGTCACTGGAAGCGACTGCCAAGGTACAAAGACTACACAAGGAGAAACATGGATTGGGAGCTTTGTATATTAGTAGCTTCATGGATTATGAAATTTATGGATTTTAAGATTTAAGGATTGTTAGCTTTATATATTAAACACTTCATACACAGAGCTTTTTGATTGGGAACCTATTTATTAGGAGCTCCAGAGATTTGGAATTCTACAGAATATTTACAGAAGTTTAATGGATTAGTAGCTTCACCAATTGGTATTCTATGATTTAAAAACCACATGTTCACCACGTATTACAAATAGTGGCAGGAGCATTCGGTAAAGTCGGTTTTCATGCTGGAGTGAAGAACACATGCTCTCTGGAGGAATGTATCACGCTTCACCATCTGACAGGAGAACAATACCTGCCTGACTACATAGTTCAACCGGAAAGGTTGGTGAAGGAAGAACAATGGTCTGGGGGTTTAACATGGTTTGGTCAGAACACCTTTTCTGTTTCTGCATGCCAGCTCCATAAAGAAATGATGTTCTAAGCTTGGTATGGAAGAACTTTACTGGGTTGAAGAGAACCCTGACCCTCAACTCAATACAATACCTTTGGGATAAGCAGGAATGTAGTCTGTAAGACAAAAAAAATCATGTACAAAGGCCATGATGAGTGAAGAAGCCGCAGTTGATATTCTTATGTTATTCTTTTTTAGTGGTCGGTTGGTTCAGGCAAAATATGTCTAAAGATTATATCTTTTACCGTATAGTTGATCATTTTTTCAACTTTGTACAGCAAATCATTAACTTGAAGTAAAGGTTTTTTTTTTTGCTTAGTGTATTTACTATATTTAAGTGTTACATATAGAAATGAAAAAGGCACATAGAAATGAATGCTTTTTGCCTGAACGGTTTTGGAAGTCCCTCGGCATTAAAAGTTATTGTCCATAATTATTCAGATACCACTGCACTTACTGATGCTAAACTAATCTTTCAAATGCTCTTAAACTTTGTCCGTTAGCAAGTGCTGTGTACACTATCTACAAATTTCTCCACGTATAACAGCTGTGCTCAGAAACAAACCCAAATGCAAAAGAGTTACATTGCATGAACTAAAAAGACCTCATTTCAGTAGGCCTTACCATGTATATCACTCATCCAACATTGATAAATTTTTTTCTGTTATGTATGTCACCTTAAACCTCACAGCTGCTTTGAATAATCCTGAAATTTCACATTGTTTCATGTTCACTCACTCTTGCTCTTTGTCCCCTTCACACCCCGTCTGTCCTTCTTTTTTTTTTGAGTAGCAGTAAAATGCTGCTCATCTTCATCCCATAGGTCTCTGCAGACCCCTGGTGATCTCTTCATCTTGGTGTGCTAACGTCCCTGGAGTCATGCTATCTGTCTAATCTGGCATGTTTTGTCTTCTTTCCTGGTCCGGCTCTAAGCTTCTGCGAGAGATCTGTGTGCGAAAGAGTGAAAGAATATATATATATATATATATATATATATATATATACAGTGAGGAAAATAAGTATTTGAACACCCTGCTATTTTGCAAGTTCTCCCACTTAGAAATAATAGAGGGGTCTGAAATTGTCATTGTAGGTGCATGTCCACTGTGAGAGACATAATCTAAAAAAAAAAAAATCCAGAAATCACAATATATGATTTTTAAACTATTTATTTGTATGATACAGCTGCAAATAAGTATTTGAACACCTGTCTATCAGCTAGAATTCTGACCCTCAAAGACCTGTTAGTCTGCCTTTAAAATGTCCACCTCCACTACATTTATTATCCTAAATTAGATGTAGCTGTTTGAGGTCGTTAGCTGCATAAAGACACCTGTCCACCCCATACAATCAGTAAGAATCCAACTACTAACATGGCCAAGACCAAGAGCTGTCCAAAGACACTAGAGACAAAATTGTACACCTCCACAAGGCTGGAAAGGGCTACGGGGAAATTGCCAAGCAGCTTGGTGAAAAAAGGTCCACTGTTGGAGCAATCATTAGAAAATGGAAGAAGCTAAACATGACTGTCAATCTCCCTCGGACTGGGGCTCCATGCAAGATCTCACCTCGTGGGGTCTCAATGATCCTAAGGAAGGTGAGAAATCAGCCCAGAACTACACGGGAGGAGCTGGTCAATGACCTGAAAAGAGCTGGGACCACCGTTTCCAAGGTTACTGTTGGTAATACACTAAGACGTCATGGTTTGAAATCATGCATGGCACGGAAGGTTCCCCTGCTTAAACCAGCACATGTCCAGGCACGTCTTAAGTTTGCCAATGACCATTTGGATGATCCAGAGGAGTCATGGGAGAAAGTCATGTGGTCAGATGAGAACAAAATAGAACTTTTGGGTCATAATTCCACTAAACGTGTTTGGAGGAAGAAGAATGATGAGTACCATCCCAAGAACACCATCCCTACTGTGAAGAACACCATCCCTACTGTGGGTGGTGGCATCATGCTTTGGGGGTGTTTTTCTGCACATGGGACAGGGCGACTGCACTGTATTAAGGAGAGGATGACCGGGGCCATGTATTGCGAGATTTTTAGGAACAACCTCCTTCCCTCAGTTAGAGCATTGAAGATGGGTCGAGGCTGGGTCTTCCAACATGACAATGACCCGAAGCACACAGCCAGGATAACCAAGGAGTGGCTCTGTAAGAAGCATATCAAGGTTCTGGCGTGGCCTAGCCAGTCTCCAGACTCTCCAGAATCTTTGGAGGGAGCTCAAACTCTGTGTTTCTCAGCGACAGGCCAGAAACCTGACTGATCTAGAGAAGATCTGTGTGGAGGTGGGCCAAAATCCCTCCTGCAGTGTGTGCAAACCTGGTGAAAAACTACAGGAAACGTTTGACCTCTGTAATTGCAAACAAAGGCTACTGTACCAAATATTAACATTGACTTTCTCAGGTGTTCAAATACTTATTTGCAGCTGTATCATACAAATAAATAGTTAAAAAATCATATATTGTGATTTCTGGATTTTTCTCTGGATGTCTCTCACAGTGGACATGCACCTACGATGGCAATTTGAGACCCCCCCCATGATTTCTAAGTGGGAGAACTTGCAAAATAGCAGGGTGTTCAAATACTTATTTTCCTCACTGTATATATATATATATATATATATATATATATATATATATATATATATATATATATATATATATATATATATATATATATATATATATATATATATATATATATATATATATATATATATATATATATATATATCATTATTTATTTCGTTATTTATTTTATAGGTTTAAATAGCATTACATGCGGGTACATGCCAACACTTCTCCCCGTCATTTATATGCAAAAAGTCTGCACCAAAAAAATAAAAAATGAAAAGTGCAACTGATTACACATTCCATTTGATGTACAAAACTTTGGGCAATTAGTAGCATCCAGTTTTGCTTGAGATTTTGTTTGATTTTGTAAATTAGTGCTATGTGTGGTGCTTGGAGCTGTATAGGCAGCATTGCCAGGTGCATGGTTTTTCTTTGCCGGATTGGCCGATGCTGCAGAACTGCGAGCACGTCTATAATTTGAGACTCTTTTAAACCGTCGGTCAAAGTATTATAAGTGAAAAATGCCATCTTTTTATTTATCAACTGGGCTGCTTTTGTTGGCATGCAGAACTGGAGAAACTTATTATACATCAAACACAGTTGATATTAGTTTTCCTTTCATTTAAACAATTCAATTATTTTGTGATGTTTTTTTTTCTTCTTTTAAACCAAAAATTAAAGTTAGACAAGTCACACCTGAACCGAATACAATAAAATGCACACACTGACATGAAGTAAATACTTCAATCCGAGCACAGCTGCCTTTTCTTCATTAAAACCAATTAGCAATCAAACAGCATATTATCCACATTAATGCCCTCCATGTTGTTTACTTGCTAACACACCAGTTATTATTTAATAAGAACTTCATTTATTAGCTTCTTGGTTATTAAACTTTATTCCTCAGCATGATGAGCTACAGACTTTTGAAAGTGAATACTAATGTTATACACACTCTGTGTGAACCCGTTGATGTAGTTATGTGCGCACAATGTGTGTTTGTGCCATTAAGGCAGGTGTAGCCCCCGGAGATAAAAGGCGAGATGGGGAATCGTATGTGTCATGAGTAAATGGCAGGTGGTGTTTCACCTGTCTATTCCTGCTTTTCATCTACATTTCTGAATTTATGAAACTCACTTGCTGCTCAAACCACTGCTTCTGAAACAGTACTAATCATAACCCCAATATCATCATCATATCATCATTATAATCAGTCGCTGTAGTATTTATCATGCCACTTTTCCCTGTGCCTATTTTTCTGTTCTGTCTTTTTTTCTCTCACCACCAAATTCGAGTCGCTTAGAGCAAAACCAAGAATTGGCCCCCGACATCACTACAAACTTTGAAGCTTATGGTGCATTCAAAAGGAACTTGTGAATTTGTTAAGTCGATGTAGGGGGCAAGAACAAAATAAGTTTCCTATTTAAGAAGTTATTTGAAGAGCACTGTTGCTAGGCAACTAAAAAAATGGAGGCTAAGCATGAGCTAGCTGATGACTGAGGTTTAGTTGCCAAGGATGTGTCTCCTAAATAGCAGGGTGACAATGAAAAAAGCTGGACACAATTTTCAGGGAATTCAATATTTTCCTCAGACATGCTGGTAAGTTTTCAAAGAAAGGACATCAGTTGCCAAAAATAGTCACACGAGTTAATCAGACAAATACCAAGCTTCAGTAAATTAGACTATATTAGAAAATGTTAGTATTACTTCAGGAACAAACTGGCTTCCAATCTAGAACAATATTCAATGGCTGATTCAAGAAATGACTCACATATTTTAGTAACAATGTAGTTACACACCTGAGGAAAAAAGATTGTTGAGCTGAGCTAAAGCTAACATGGGATTTATTTTTCTATTGACTTGGGTGCTTTACATGATAAGATATACATTAACATGCTTTATCTGACTTTAAAGCTACCTATTGTGCTTACATATTGATTCATTTATATCCTCGTACACAAAGCAATGTTCACTATTTATTTGGTTATAGGAATGAATGTTTTAATGCGATTTGGTCAAAATAGTCTTAGTAAAAATATTTGTAAAAATGTTTTATTTCTATTTTCTACTTTTATATTATTTATATTCATGCTATTTATATTTTCAAAGCAAAATCGAAATTTGAAGAAACAATTCTGTGTAAAATAAAATGAAATACACGCTTAAATATAATTCACCTTGTTTTGGAGACAAGGTGAGGGAGGCGTGATTGAAGTGGATTGTACATGTGCAGAGGGGTGTATATCAGTAAGAGAATGCTGAGGAGGGAGCCACCAGTAAGGAAGAAAAGAGGAAGGCCATGGAGGAGGTTTATGGATGTGTCAGAAAACTCGGGTGACTGGGCGAATGAGGACCAATATGCAGGATGCGAACAGGAGTTCGCAAAAACAGGCTTTAATAAAAAGTATTCAGACTAAGCAATGGGGCAAAAGGCAAAAACAAAGTCCAAAAAACAGTCCAGGGTCTTAACACAGGTGAACAGGGCAATGCAGGGAGAGAACCAAAACCAAAAACCAAACAGTCCAAAAAATCCATAAACCAGCAAACAGAACAATGAAGGGCAGAGCAGAATCACAAACCAAAAACAGTCCAGAGACAAACCAGAGCAGAGGCAGTGCAGAACAGGGTAAATAGTCACAATCAGGATCAGGAACAGGTACAGGTACAGGAACAAGAACAGATCAGGATCCAGAGCAGGCAGGGTGGCAAGAGTAATTCCAGGGTCTATAGGAAGCCGGTGAGATAATCTAGCCGAGAGCTGAAGTTTTAGTTGTCCTTAAATACTGGGAGGCGTGGAAAAAAAACGGCAAGATGGCTGCCGACCCGGAAGTGCGTGCCGCGAAAACCGGGAGTGTGCGCCGTGTGACCGGAAGCTACTGACAGGATGTGGTGAGGGAAGACATGCAGGTGGTTGATTTAAAAGAGGCAGATGTAGAGGACAGAGTGATACGGAGACGGATAATCCGCTGTGGCGTCCCCTAATGGGAGCAGCCGAAATAGTTGTTCAGCTCTTAGACAATTAAAGTGTGAAGCAAAAAAAAAACCTCATTATCATTTCAAATGTGTCCTTTCTTTAGTGTTTGTATCATTAAGGAAGTGTGTGTGGCTGATGTCTGAGGACAGTGTGATTTGTGCTAAAGGACACTTTCTACATTAGTCTTTGTAAATACATCATGTTTGCTTGAATATTTTTACATATTTGTTTGTATATGCCCCTCTCTCTTTTTGTATGTGTGCAGCTTTAACTGAAGGCCTCCATTGCGCTTTACAAACACACACCTTTCTGTGCTCTGCTGTTAATTTATCTAACAGGAGGCATATAGACTGTAGCTCAACGCTAAACAAGCACGCTGTATAAAAATCCAAAGTAAAATGCTGGGCAAAAAAAACCTCACAAATGGACGCACATATACATTCATGCATGCTTCTTTTTTTTCTTTCCTACTGCCTCATCTATCCAAATAATCAATTTCAATACAGACATGCAATGAGAGCGGGGCGTATCGCTGCTATTACACTGTCAGAAATAAATGAATGAACAAAACTTCAATAAAAAAAGAAAAAACCCCACCACAACAGCTAGAAATGTATCACCATGCAGAAAGCAGAAGTCGAAATAGATCAACAGAAAGCGGTGCAGCAACTCAATATAAGGTGCTCGCTATTGATTTTCTTGCATGGCTTCCATTCACTTAGCAAGGCCGACTGAAAACAGAGAGTGTGAAGAGCATATACAGTGGCGTAGCGCACAGGTAAAGCTGAAAAGGCAGGACATTCTTGACACCATCCAAAATTCATGCCTTTTATTTCCATTTCTAACACAAGTGCAAGTCAATTACACATCCTCATATCTTCTATACGGGTCATTTCCTCTGAAGATGGCCGTATGGATTTCAGGTGCCCTGAAAAGTAAAAGCATACCACAAAAGACCATCATATAGAGACAGCCCATTAAATGACAAACCCAACCTCCTGCACAAACTCCAACTTCATGAAAACCTATTGTCCATCTTGTTTCTTTTTCTGTTAGAGTGAAATATAAATTGTGTTTCATGGTTCACTGTTGCAATGAGAATCAGTGAGACATTATAAAGCTATGGCATGACCCCATTCTGATCCACATCGCAGCATCTGCTGTACCAGGGATCATTTTCACACTTTCAGACATCGTGTAACAGGTGGCACTGCTGGTGCATATGTAATTAACAAAATAATCAGCCAGATTGAGGGATGTGTGAGTGTGAGTTGGAGGTGCTAAAATCTCAAGCAGCATGTGATTCATTTATTTATTTGTTGCACTACATTGAACATACAGATGACTGATAATGCAGCAGGGAAGCATCTTTATAAAGCAGCCGCTGATATAAAAACGTGCAATAAGTATACAGCATGACGTTAATAAACAGTGAAGCAATTTCCCAAAATTCAAAGTAGGTAATATTAAGTATAAATACATGCAGTATATGGTGGCAGTGATTAAAAATTCTATTTCCCTTTTAGTCTGTATCACCACCATTTTTGTATGATTATTTTCTTTCTTGTTCTGATCCACTTTTCCATATGATGCTTTATTTCTATGTGGATGGGAGTTTTCTCTTCTTGGAATTCCCATTCCCTATGTGAAGGCCACAAGGGCCTATTGACAATCATACTCACCAGAACTCAACCCTAATAGAAACCATATATAAAGATAAGTAGGGCTGTCCTACACAGTGCTCTCCACCATCGTTATCAATCCACAAACAGACAGAAAAATGGAAGAACGCTGTACACTCGTTCACTTGCAGAATCTGTACTGAGGAGCTCTGGAGTTGTTCTGGTGACTTGTGGTGGCTCAGCATATCACTACAGCAATTTATGATGTTTTTTCCCCCTTTAATTTGTCATCTCTAATTATAGCTTGATCAAATTACCAGTAGATGAAGAGGTACTTACAGCTAGAGGTACTTACAGTATAGAGCAAATGTGCAGCAAACAGCTGGTCCTTATTATTTTTACACAAAGGAAGATTTCAGGATTTTAGTGTCCAAACTTGTCTATTATTTTTAAAACCAGGTTCGTTATCAGTACAGCTTTAATGAATGCTGAAAAGGAACTAGGGACATTCCTTACTATAACATAATTGGAAGTAGTTGCACCGAGTATATTGCTGTCTGGCACCAAGGACAGATGCAAGTACAAGTAAACAAAAGCTTTGTTTAAAAAGCTTGCAGACGAATCCAATTTGTCAGACAATATAAGAAACAAAACACAGGCAACGGTCAGGATATCAGCAAACAGCACAGATGCAAAAAAACAAGAACAGAAAAAACAAGGTTAACCAGAAACAAGGTAAAAAAAAACAGGAGAAACAAAAACAACAAAATCTAGAAACAATCAAACAGAGTGTATATTTTGCTGTGAGATTTGTAATGTTGTGACTGTGATTGTGTGCTACTGTTGTGTTTTGAGAGTCGTGTGTGACGCAGATTCTGGTGTGGATATAATAACTGCTAACTGGCTGGAGGTGCATACAATAACTGATGACATATTCCAAATTAGCCATTTATTGTATCCCATACATTTAATTTTTACCTTGACTGTCTACTACTGCCTATATATATTCAGTTGTTCAGCCACAGTGTCCCATTAGAGAGAAAATGGTGGTGTTTTATTTACATATAAGTAAATAAAACACCCTCATTTTCTCTCTAATTGGACACTGTGGCTGAACAACTGAATAAAATGTGGTTTCTGCCTGGTTAGTATAAAAACCTGTATCAACATCAATCCTTAGAGCATAAATTAAGCCATTTACAAATTTGTACATTTGTACATATTCCAAAATGGTGATTTACATTTGAGATGGGATACACCTAAGAAAGTAAGTGGACTTAAGATGTCGATCAAGATATAAATAAAATATATTGAATTGTATTTTACAGAACATTTCTTGCGCAAGGTCCAAAGGGTATTGCCGAGATCCCAGGTACAGCCCAAAGCCTTTACCACTGATCCAACAAGGTCTTTGTTTGCTCAAAGGCCACACATGGGCATAGGTGATATCTTAGGTGTAGGCCAAAGCCTTTATCCCTGATCCAACAAGGTCTTTGTTTGCTCAAAGGCCACACATGGGCATAGGTGATATCTTAGGTGTAGGCCAAAGCCTTTATCCCTGATCCACTACTCCAACCCTGGAGCTAGTATATGTACAACAAAAGGCTAGCATACTAATTACAAAGATCTAGCACGTTTAGGAACAAGACAGTGATTTGTTTAGATAGTTAGATAGATTGACATATTTTGAAACATTTTGAAAAAGGAAACACTTTGGTCATACAGTACTTTGACTCTTTAAGAGTTCCTTAATGCAGACGCAGCTGAAGAATTCCTACGGTGGTTTTCGGTTATTCCATTGAATCTCAAATTGGTAATTGGCCAATTTGGCAAATGACCAAACATTAGTTCACAAACAGTTGTAAGCCAAATATCAAAAAGAGAAGAGGGAAAGCAAGTATATGCTTACACAGACATGAGTTACCTAATCTTCTGTATAGTTGCACATGAAAATCTCAGGGCAGCTGAACTATCTGCTCCCTTTGGCAAACATGAGCTCACAGAATCCACGATTGGCTAATTTTGCTCTAACTGACACAGGGCCAACCCCATTAACGACAGTCTACCCCAACAAGATAGCACGGCCAGTTTTGCTCTCTTGGAGTCCCAGCCAGGCATAAAATTCAAACCCTTTTTCTGTTGTGCCATTAGGGAGCTTCAGCATTTTCCTCTAAAAATGTTACATCAACCACAAAACAGCAACTTTTTTTCTAGTTAACTTTTCACTATACTTCTTTACAGATAGTTTCTACTTGTTGGATGACAGTGAGGGCTGAATTTTTATTCTGAGCAGCACTGCGTTTTGGCTGAAAACAAGGCAGAAAAGATTGACAGCTCTCCTCTATTGTCATGAACCAACACTCAGCCCAAATTGCAGCAGCTGTGGCGTTAGGGATTCCTTTAAATTTTGCCTTTGCAGAAGCAGCACTGAGCCTCAAACTGTGACGCTGTTCCAAAAAAGTGCCTTTTGCATGGATCAAATGACACAGCTGAAACAATAAAATACAATCATGAAGAGAGGGCCACAGAGTACAGGCTCTATCTGAGGAAAACAAGTTAGTGTGTATGTAGGTGTGTGTCAGCGTGAGCGCGCATGCCTTGCTAATAATGACTCAGAGATTTTACCCCTGGCCGTTCTACTTAACTTCCTCCTCATCTCTCCCTTCCCTGCTCTGTCCAGGCACTTTCTGCTTTGGTTAGTCAGGGACATTAAGCTCCCAGAACTCTGCTATGTTTTATTCATGTTACTGGTGGGTGTGTGTGTGTGTGTGTGTTAGTATGCTAGGGACAATCCAGGTACCAAGCACAGAGCTGCTGTTAAACAGGAAGGTCCTGAATGTGTCATTAGAAAGACTAGCAAACAACAGCTCTCACTTCCCTAGTGCATGGCAACAAAAGACAGAAGCAGAATTTAAGGAAAATGATTACAAAATCGACCTGCCAAATAAGCCCAGGCACAAAAGCAATAAAGACATCTTCAGCACATCATCTCTACCAATCTCAGAACTATGGATTACCGATGTGCAAAAAAAGCTTTAACGCACTATAGATTCAGAATCGCTTCTATCTGACCTCAGAGCCAAAGTAATCTGAGACTGCACAGATGCAGGGTGGAGTTGAAAAAGAAGGGCCCAGCTGGAGGCATCTCATCAGGGACAGCTGAGCCCACTCACCTCCCAATCAACTCAGCAAACAAAAAAAAACCCACACCAAGTAAAATGGAAAGGCATACAAAGTGCAATTGTCATGCTAAAATTCCAAAGAATCTCATCTGCACAGCCTGTATAGGCATGTAGAAAACCAGTGAAGGTTTATATATGTTTTATATATATATTAGTGGTAAGTTCTAATCACTTACTGCACACCTTTAGTCAGACATCAAGCTCTGATGCATTGTATCCATACTTTACCATTACCCTGAAAACCATAATCATGTTGTTTGTATGGAAGCATTTATTACTTGCTAATTCCACACCTTAATCTGAACACATGCAATTCAACATATACAGTGATGTGAAAAAGTGTTTGCCCCCTTCCTGATTTCTTTTTTTTTTTGCATGTTTGTCACATTTTAATGTTTCAGATCATCAAACTAATTTAAATATTAGTAAAATATAACACAAGTGAACACAACATGCAGTTTTTAAATAAATATTTTTATTAATAAGGAAAAACAAAATCTGAAACTACGTGGCCCTGTGTGAAAAAGTGTTTGCCCCTAAACCTAATAACTGGTTGGGCCACACTTAGCAGCAACAACTGCAATCAAGTGTTTGCGATGTGTCTGTTACTGCGCTGTGGAGGAATTTTGGTCCACTCATCTATGCAGAATTGTTGTATTTCAGCCACATTGGAGGGATTTGAACTGCATGAACTGCCTTTTTAAGGTCATGCCACAGCATCTCAATAGGATTCAGGTCAGGACTTTGACTAGGCCTCTCCAAAGTCTTCATTTTTTTTTCTTCAGCCATTCAGAGGTGGACTTGCTGATGTGTTTTGGATCATTGTCCTGCTGCAAAACCCAAGTTCGCTCTGCCATGCAGATAATTTTTGCCCAGTCTCAAACACTTTTTCACACATGTAGTTTTGGATTTAGTTTTCCCTCAATAATAAAAACCTTCATTTAAAAAAACTGCATGTTGTGTTCACTTGTGTTATCTTTTACTAGTATTTAAATTATTTTGATGATCTCAAACATTAAAGTGTAATGTGTGCCATGTGGGCACTTTTTCACACCACTGTAATCTCAATTTATTAATTTAATCTACTGAGTGAGCGACTTCTAAAACCACTTAAACCCTAAACCCAATCGGCAATGTTTTAGTATCAAGTTTCACATTTTATTTGTCATATGTACAGACGTCAGTGACAGTTTGTACACTGAAATGCTTAAGCGAGGCTACAGGCAAACTACAGCATATATTAAAAATTAAACAATATTAAACAATAAGAGAAGAGAAAATAAGGTTACAAAAAAAGTAATAATGAGGCATAAGAAAGTTATAATTATCTAAAACTAGTGTGAGCAGAATTTGTATTTATTTATTTTTTTAGATTAACACTAGTCATGTACTGATAGTCGTTTCGGGTCTGATACTGTGCTCATTAAATCCTTTTCAGACACAAATACCCAATACTATGTATTAACGCATTGCATGTTCCGAGTTTACATTGGGATCTAAACTTGTTTCACATATAACAAAACTACACTGATTATCGATGGATCCTCCATGGAGATCATCAAGTGCACCAAATTCCGTGGTGTTCATCTAGTGGAGAACTTCACTTGGTCGCTCAACAACAGTTCCATCACCAAAAAAAGCCCAGCAGCTTCTCTACTTCCTGAGAAGGCTAAGGAAAGCCTAACTCTCACCCCTATCCTGACCACTTTCTACAGAGGTACAATTGAGAGCATCCTGAGCAGCTGCATCACTGCCTGGTTTGGGAACTGCACAGTCTTTGATCGCAAGACCCTACAGAAGATAGTGAGGACAGCTGAGAAGGTCATCTGAGTCTCTCTCCCCTCTATCTCAGACATTTACACCACAGGCTGCATCCGCAAAGCCAACAGCATTGTGGACGACCCCACACACCCCTCACACACACTCTTCACCCTCCTGCCATCAGGAAAGCGGTTCCGAAGTATTTGGCCCATCACATCCAGACTGTGTCACAGTTTCTTCCCTCCAGCCATCAGGCTTCTCAACACAGAACTGAACTGAAACTCACACACACCCAACTGTGTGACTGAACTGTGTGACTGATCTCTACAACCCGGACTCAACACACACTTGTACTCACTTCACACATCCATGTCTTCAGTACCACCCCTATTATATTAACTCATTATTACAAACTGTTTACTTGCTGTTTTTGCACATCTTGTTGACTGCTGCTGTTGCTGTTTTGCACAAACCCTTTTGTTTACATTTTGTTTAATTACAAGGTACACTCAACTACAAGGTCTCACTTGCACTGCACTGTGTACTATACAGTAGGTTTACTGGCGGCCCTATTTTGTGTTTTGTGTATTTGTCCTACACTGTCTTGTGTTGTCCTACACTGTCTTGTTGTCATTGCACTGTCTATCTTGCACTGTTTGCACCAGGTTGCACACGATGCACTTAATGTGGCGAGGACACTTACTAGTCCTTCGCGCTGTGTTTTCTGTTATGTAGCTTTATGTTGTTTTATGTAGCATCAGGGTTCTGGAGGAACATTGTCTCATTTCACTGTGTACTGCGTCAGCTATATATGGTTAAAATCACAATAAAAGCTTCTTGACCTTGATATAATTCTGACAATCAATGCAAAACATACTTTCTGGTGAGGAATATCCAATATTTGCTGTATGACAGTAGCTACATACAATATAAGCAACCAGAGAAAACATCAAAAGTGCAAAAAACCCAGCAGCAAGACATTTACTGGTAAAAGCAAAGTCTGTCTGGGCAAAAGTCTACAAGCAAGTGGCAATAACAGCTTTAAGCAAGTATGTTGTTCTTGATGATCAGCCACTATTTGTCAGGATCTTTCAGGCACACGGCGCACACTTTTTTTCCCGCGACTCCCGTTATTTAAGGACACCAAAGACTTTAGCTCGACGCCAGATTATCTTACCTTCCTAAAGTCCCTGGGATTATTCTTGCCATCCTGCCTGCTCTGGATTCTGTTCCTGTTCCTGACCCCTGTTCTGCTCTGCCTCTGGTTTTGAACTTTGAACTGGCTTTTGGTTTGTGTTTCTGCCCTCCCTGTATTGCTCAGTTTGCTGACTTTTGGATTTTTTTAACTGTGTTTTTGGTTTTGTTTTTGTCTTTCCTGCATCGCCCTGTTTTGCCTGTGTTTTTGACTCTGGACTGTTTTTGGACTGTGTTTTTGCCTTGCCCCATTGCTCAGGTTGTTTCTTTATTAAAGCCTGTATTTTTCTTACTCCCAGTCGCATCCTGCATTTGGGTCCTCACTCACCTAGTCACCCGCACGCTCTGACAGAATAATCTGGCCGTGCATCGTGTCCCGTGAGATCACTGACGCTATTATGATTCTGATGCAATAAAGACAATATATCTGTACTTTAGTTAAAGCTATACAGTAGTACTTTTCCAACATGAACAAAAACATAACTAGGACAAAACACTTTCAAATGGAATCCTCCTCAAAAAGGTAACATAGTAGTTTGACAAGTTTGTGGACACCTGACCATAAGATTCTTATGTTCTTTCTGAACAGTATATTTCACACAAAGTTTAAATTTGTTGTTATAATATTTTCCATTATTGTGAAAAAATGTTCCACTAGATTTTGGAGTCTGCTTGTGGAAATTTGCACTTATTCAGCCACAAAGGTGTTAGAAAAGTCAGCTGCTGATGTAGGGTGAGGATGCCTGGGGTGCAGTCTGTGTTCCAGATCATCCCAAATAATGTCAGTGGGGGTCTCCTAGTTCAAGTAAAGGAAACCTTTTAATCTACCGCTTCCAAAGACATTTTATACAAATATTATCCTGAAAATTTGTGGTTTGAGGGGAAAAAAGTCAGGTGCCCCAATACTTTTGTCCATATAGGGCCGGGGTGTCAAACTCAAATTCACAGTAGGCCAAAATTAAAAACTGGGCCAAGGCCGAGGGCAGAGGGACGAGGGCCAAACTCAATATTTATTGAAAAATTTACTGCAATTGTGCATGTTTTTCGTCTCTCCAGATGTGTAATGTTGAACCTTTTCATATGGAAACAAACTTTAGTTTTTCATAAACATTGAATCTGAAACAACAAAAGTTTAATATTATAAACACATGAGAAATTAAATTTGAAATAAAACACACATCAGTGGTATTTGTTTCTTATTATGTCTCTCTCTCTCTCTCTCTCTCTCTCTCTCTCTCTAGCCTTTTAAATTCCTTTTTAATGTAAACCTCTTGTCACAGGCCAACAACAAAACAACCAAAAATAATAATAATTTCTTTCAATTAAAAAAGCAATCATTTAACTATTAACAGTTCATGCCTTGGAGTAGAAAAAGTGCATAAAGACATCATTCATTCAAGCTCAGTTTTTACACTCTGATTTACTCTGATTGGTTGAAGTCAGATACCTGCATCTCTTCTTAGATACCAGTGCATCATGTCTGGGTTTAGGCTCTGAGCTGAGGAGATCCTCAGGATTGAGTGAAGATGTTCATCAGTGAGTCTCCTGAGTGTTGTTTTGTTCATTAAAGAGAACAGTTGCTCACACAGATATGTGCTGGTGAACACAGAGAGGATTTAAGCAGTTCGGACACGGAGCAGTGTGTCGGGGAGGAAACATGGAAACTGTGCAGCACACACAGAGCCGTACTTTGACTTGATCGTGTCTCTACACTGGAGTTCAACCAGCTCCATTTGGAGGTTGGTTGGTGCGCTTTCCACGTCAACCGGAGTTTTTCAGTGCGGAGTTTTTCAGCGGTCTCGACTGACGCGCCTACGAACTATCAAAGCATTCTGGGATTTGTAGTATTAGCGGTGTATGCGCTATATACTGGCGGGCCAGCTCTAATACACACTTGATATGATCTCGCAGGCCAAAAATAATTACAACGCGGGACAGATTTCTAATTCACATATTAACTTGTTAATGTTATAAAATATTAGTCAAGTGGCCTAAGGGCATTAAAGCTATTATGTAATTAAACCTATCTCTCATGATTAAATAATAGTATACATTTATTATTTTATATTAATAATATATTATTATATTATTATTAATATATTAATTAATTATAAGTATTGATTGTACCAAGATTGATTAGAGACAAAATAACTGAGCAGCAGTTATCAAATATAAAACTTTCTTTCGGCTTCTTCCATTAGGGGTCACCACAGCGGATCATCCGTATTCGTGATCCGCATGTTTGATTTGGCAAATGTTTTTACGCTGGCTGCCCTTCCTAACACAACCCTTCCCATTTATCCGTGCTTGGGACCGGCACTTAGAGTGCACTGGCTTGTGCAACCCTAATGGCTGGGGTTGGCTCCCTGACCGGGAATCCAACCCAGGTCGCAGCGGTGAGAGCACCGAATCCTAACCACTAGACCACCAAGAAACCTTTGCAGTTATACCAAATATAATAAATAAAAAATTATTTTCAATGATATTCAGTTATTCTTCTAAATCAAGCTTATTTATACATTCCATCTATACTGGTAGAATTGTTCACTAAAAATACATACATTACTATATTATAAATATTACTGTATTCTAGTGGTGTAATAGCACACGTATTCATACCAACATTTTTGGGTACAGGGCTTTTGGTTCGGTGCACATATGTACCGAATGCAATCCTTTTTATGTGAGGAACATAGCTACAATCTGATTTTCCTCAGGAATGTATTAAGCAGTGGACCGCAAGTTTGTTTAGTCTCCACCTAACACTTTAAATGCATTTTTTTATCATTATTAAACTTGAAAACCTACACAACAATGACCGCAGTATAAAAAAAGAAATTAAAGTTAGCCCAGTGTCACTGTGGCTACTCACTCAAGCCAAGTCAAGTCAAGTTTATTTCTATAGCGCTTTTCACAACAGACATTGTCTCAAATCAGCTTTCCAGAATACAACAGTCAAGGTGAATGGTGTGCATTTATCCCTGATGAGCAGCCATGGCGATTGCGGCAAGGAAAAACTCCCTTAGATGTAATGAGGAAGAAACCTTGAGAGGAACCAGACCCAAAAGGGGAACCCATCCTCATTTGGGTGACATCAAGAGTTCTGCACCAGAAATACGATTTGTTTTGCACATGCATGGAAACGCTAAAGAATCTATAGCGCTACCGTTAGCTGCTAGCCAGGAGGTAGCGATATGAATATAGCTGACGATATGAATTCTTTAGTGGTTTATGTCCAGCTTCAAGAATTTCTGTTAAAAGGAGAAAATCCTAACAATTCCACATACAGTATTTAAGAAGTTAATGAATAAAGTATGGAAGAAATTAAGACATTTGTTAAAGCATGGTGCAATAAGTAGAACAGTAGATCATATCTTTAGAAAATGTAATATCAAATATAAAACAAACACACAATTAAATACACAGCTGTATTTATTTAATAAATTTAATTTGTGCCAATATAATTGATTACTCGTTTTTTTTCAAAATAATAAAAAAGTGTATTGCATCAATTTGATTTATTCTATTTTATTTGTCTTAAATATTGTAAAATATAATTTTATATATTATTTAACCATACAGGCATTTAATTTAAACTTGTTTAAAAAATTTAAACTGATGTTCACAAATGTTAATAATAATAAACTGCATTATAAAAAAAAAAAAAAAAAGCAATTTTAATGTTTTGTATTTTTTCCCTGCAACTGCACCGCAATTGAACTGAACCAGGACTTAAAATCTGAAGTAGGTACCGAACCGTGAATTTTGTGTACCATTACACCCCTACTGTATTCTCATTATGTTCCAGCTCGTTTATTCAATGTCCCAAATAAGGTTTTACTCACTGGGGTCATAACAGGAAATAAAATATTAAAAGATTACAAGTATTGCCAAGAATTTAGTCAGTTCTAGAAAAATACAAAGTAATTTTCCAATGAGAAATAAGCATTCTGAAGCCTCTGACTCATGCATACCAAACCATTCATTACGTCGTTGCCTCTGTCCTTCCCTCACTAGATCTCCCACATGAATGAGAGCACACCACTTCACCTACTGTATAACTTAAAGTGACGTTTTGAATTCTAACATCCAAAAAAGAAATAAATCACTACACCTGCTGTCATCTTTGAAATCCTGACCCTTTAATTTTCCACCAATGCCCAGCACAAAATACCAATTGCTATTCTGTGCAACGTTACGGATGAAAGTTTTGCCTCTTAAGCTCTTCTTGGGCTTTCTCATTCATTAGAGAGAGAGACAGAGCGAGAGAAAGCATAATTGCCTTTTCCTTCTAGAGAGGCACATTTCGAGTCCCTGGTGGCGAGCTGGAAATGCTTAGTAGATGTGATGCTGGGGCCTGACACTCTTCACACAACCAGCCGCTCTCCATGGTACTGAACCCGAACGCCTCCGGCTCCGTTCAGCACCACACAGCGCACATGGACACGAGGTGAAGCTACAGAAAAGAACATGACTGGAGGCAGCTTATTAGAGACAGCTGAGGCCAGTCACCTCCTCATCAACTCGCTAAAAAGACATAATTTAAAGGAGCAAAGTGTGTTGGGTGCGATTGTCCAATATGTACCAACCCGTAAAATTCAGCCTTGTTTAAACATTCAACAGTCTTGCTCTTCTAGGACTTCAAACACCTACCTAATATGAACAGGGATGCACTAATCTGATTGTAAGAATAAATATCAGGGCATACACTGGCCTTAAATAAATTTTTCTGACTTACTTGAGAGCATGTTTGGCTCCAGCAACATGAGGATGTTCACATTAGATTATCAGACATGACTTGATGTTTATCAGACATGGGATGGCTGCTATAAATAAATATAAATCCAAACAAAGCGGATTATTTACTTGATCGTGCCTTTTTTCCCCCAAATTTTTGTTTTTAGGAAAAAAATGAAGCAGCTAGATCATGCACACACTGTCAAGTAAAACTACATTAAACTAGACAAAAGGACAAGAACAGGGCTTTTCTGTTTACAATGCTTGGCATTTGAAGGAAACACAACAGGAACGCAGTAGAGCGTTACAGACTTGAAACAAATAAGAAATCATGAATGCATCAGTCTTTAACTCCTTCCCAGACACTTTAAGGGGAAGGATGCAATGACATGAACAAAGTAAAATTGTTTTTATTGCTGAGCCATTTTGTCTACATGAATAATTCTTCTCCTCTGAAAGACAACATAGTGGTCTGGTAGAATCTTTTCACCATTGAAAACCCATCTGCAGATTCGTAAAGCTGTTCCTGGCCTAAAAGCTGTTTATTTGCTTCAACTTCTATAAAAATGCCATATTTTATTACCAAGCTAATGGTCCAGGTGTTTTCAAAAGAATACTCCAAATGCTAATTTGTTTTTTTGAGCCTATAGCAACGGTCACGCTAAAAGGTGATATTAAATCATTTGCTCTCTATTTGTCAGACTGAGGTACTTGCAGAACAAAAGTCTTCTCATGCACAGTCTGGTAACCTCCATCAGGTGACTTTTATGGTTCGTGAAATGTCAAAATGCCACTAAAAAATAGAAGAATAACCAACCAACCTGTTCAGAAAAAGAAATCAACTAACACAGTGAAGCTGATAAGCGAAAGTCAATTTCTCTGATGCTGTGCAGTGCAGAGTTGCAGAAGAGATATCTCGCCATGCACGACTGGACTGGCGCTAAATTGGCTGCCGATGTCATTAAATTACTCTGGCAAAAAGGCCGCAGTCTACCTACTTGATGGGCCTGTAATATGGCATCTCATTTCACTCTCTCACTTCATCTCTCTCTCTGTGTCTGTCTTTGACTTCAGTCCTGCAGGAATACAAGAGGTCACATACTTATACGCTAAGAAGTGCTGACAGCTCCCTGACCGACATTAGTGTTATCTAATCAGTTGCCAAAACAGAGGTGAGAAAAGGACATACTCTTAGCTTTAAACCCTAAAGGAGATGTGAGGTGTTGGTTGTAGATTATCCAAACTCTCATTTGTCCTCTTGTCACTCATCATGTCTTCCCCTCTTTACTTTCAGTCGTTTTTCTACTCTAAAGCTTTGAATTATCCGTGTCTGCATTAAAAAGCAATGCACTTATTTGTAATGGTGCCGCCAGGCTTATCTTCCATTTAAATACAGCTGTGTAACATCACACTTTAGCACATTTAGCTTGTTTAGTCTGGGATGTCTGGGATGTGTTTAGTGATCGTAGTGATATTTTGTTGCCTTGGTTCTGTGTTGTCACTATTCCTAAGGTTGTGTCACAATGGCATAACATGGGAATCTTACTAGCACATTTATAATGAGGTTTTATAGGTAACCAAAAGAGATTTTACTGTTCATGACAAATAATGTAAAAGAAAAAAACAAGAGCTTCTTTTCTCACTTTTCTCCATTCTTCCTTTGGCATTCAGTGGGAAATACAATATGAATAATATAATGGAGAAATTTCCAAAATGTAATGCAGCTAAATGAAGCAAACATCAGGACAGACATCGAGGTGTTAAACTCAGATAGACTAAAGCACTGTTCATCACTCTATTCATTTACAGATTATTTATTGTGGATACTTCCATTTAAGGTAAAGCAGATTGTCCTGACCGAGGACCTACAAGTTAGTGAACCTCTACTAAGAACAACAAAAAAAGCAGGGACAATTTAATAGCACACTGCATTGGGTTAATTCATTACACCTATGTGCTTAATTAAAGTTGTTAGCCGGTTAAAGGTCCTAAACATATTCAATGCATTCAGTCAGACATCAAGTTTCTGTCATTTGTGCTCCATTGTTTAAGTTGTCCAAACTTTTAGCAGATTACTGTGCAGCCAATGTAATAGAATTAAATCAAATCAATTCTCATTACGAAGGCTTGAGGTGTAACACCAGTGGCACCGGTCCGTAAGTTAATTGGTACCGGGCTGCACAGAAAGTATACGTAACTAACATTATTTCCGTTTTATTTATTATCTGATTCTAAATGTTGTTTATTTTGGAAAATTACCGGATTCTCTCCGCCACATCTGTCTATGACTCACTCTTAATACACGGCATGATGCCTCGGTCACATGTCTTACCTCCATCGGCTACCTTCCTAAGGGGTAAACGTTACCACTAAATTGAAACCCCCAAGCTAGCAAAATGAACAAAAAACAACACAGTGGATTCATGTTTATTAATATATTCAGAAAATACCAGTTTTTATGCGGGTCGTATCGTTTTATTTATTTTTTTCATCCGCCACACCTTAAAGGCCGGTCCGTGAAAATATTGTCTGACAATAAACCGGTCCGTGGTGCAAAAAAGGGTTGGGGACCACTGCCTTACACAACAGATCTGTAGATAAAATCTGGATTAGACAGTCTATACAAATTGCATGTGTTTAAATATTTATTGCACAGTTTATTTACTCAGCATATGTTTCACCTACATGGACATCTGCTAACTGCAGCAGCGATCTGGTGCGTCTTCTGAACTTTGCCTCTATTACTAAGAAAATGCAGGCTATGCTTGTAGGTTATTTGCTGAACAAATAATAACATGTTTCTGCCAGGGCTTTTTTAATGATGATTTCAATAGAGCTAAGCATAAATATATTATATATACAGTGAGGAAAATAAGTATTTGGACACCCTGCTATTTTGCAAGTTCTCCCACTTAGAAATCATGGAGGGGTCTGAAATTGCCCCACTCCTCCACACAGATCTTCTCTAGATCAGTCAGGTTTCTGGCCTGTTGCTGAGAAACACGGAGTTTGAGCTCCCTTCAAAGATTCTCTATTGGGTTTAGGTCTGGAGACTGGCTAGGCCATGCCAGAACCTTGATATGCTTCTTACAGAGCCACTCCATGGTTATCCTGGCTGTGTGCTTCGGGTCATTGTCATGTTGGAAGACCCAGCCTTGACCCATCTTCAATGCTCTAACTGAGAGAAGGAGGTTGTTCCCCAAAATCTCGCAATACATGGCCCCGGTCATCCTCTCCTTAATACAGTGCAGTCGCCCTGTTCCATGTGCAGAAAAACACATCTGACCACATGACATTCTCCCATGACTCCTCTGGATCATACAAATGGTCATTGGCAAACTTAAGACATGCCTGGACATGTGCTGGTTTAAGCAGGGGAACCTTCCGTGCCATGCATGATTTCAAACCATGATGTCTTAGTGTATAACCAACAGTAACCTTGGAAACGGTGGTCCCAGCTCTTTTCAGGTCATTGACCAGCTCCTCCCATGTAGTTCTGGGCTGATTTCTCACCTTCTTTAGGATCATTGAGACCCCACAAGGTGAGATCTTGCATGAAGCCCCAGTCCGAGGGGGGGTTTGACAGTCATGTTTAGCTTCTTCCATTTTCTAATGATTGCTCCAACAGTGGACCTTTTTTCACCAAGCTGCTTGGCAATTTCCCCGTAGCCCTTTCCAGCCTTGTGGAGGTTTACAATTTTGTCTCTAGTGTCTTTGGACAGCTCTTTGGTCTTGGCCATGTTAGTAGTTGGATTCTTACTGATTGTATGGGGTGGACAGGTGTCTTTATGCAGCTAATGACCTCAAACAGGTGCATCTAATTTAGGATCATAAATGTAGTGGAGGTGGACATTTTAAAGGCAGACTAACAGGTCTTTGAGGGTCAGAATTCAAGCTGATAGACAGGTGTTCAAATACTTATTTGCAGCTGTATCATATAAATAAATAGTTTAAAAAACATACATTGTGATTTCTGGATTTTTTTTAAAGATTATATCTTTCACAGTGGACATGCACCTACGATGACAATTTCAGACCCCTCCATGATTTCTAAGTGGGAGAACTTGCAAAATAGCAGGGTGTTCAAATACTTATTTTCCTCACTGTATATATATACATGGTGTGCAAATATATACATAGTGTGCTTTGCCAGATGGTAAGACAACTATATTGTAGTTCTTAATTTTATTTCCCTAACTTAAATTGGAGCTGTTAAGTTTACTGGCAAACAATCTTTTTACAATAAAATGAAACCAAAACAGAGGCTCAGAGAGGTTCCTCCCTTTCATTTGTATCTGGTCTGGCTGCTAAATTAGAGGTCTTGGAATGATCAAAGATAATTGTTGCTTCTAACCAAGCAAATAAGTGGTATTGTTAATCATAGCTTTTTCCATACTGTCAAACATATGTAGAATATAGTTTGAGGTCCAACATTTTCATATTAGCAGAGACCTTATAACTGTAATTCACTCTTTAACTTGTTGTACACTGGACTCCCTTAAACTGCACTGTTACACCTACAGTATAGTTGGTTCAAAATTTGGCAGCCAAGCTTTAAATGGGCTCAAGATAAATTACAAACATTAGTCCATTGTCAGTGTCTCTAAATCAGCATTGAATTTTAAAATCATGCCTTATGTCCACAAAACACTTTTTGGTCTTGTGCCCTAATACATCAGTAACCTACTTTATCCTTAATCCCTTATTGTATCACTCAAGTCTTCTGATCAGCTTCTTTTAAAAGTTCCTTATTGTTTCTATTAAACCAACGGCAATCCTGCTTTTTCTGAGGCACGTCCTAATCTCTGGAGCAGTCTTTTTCTTTTACATTTTTCTTAAATATATATACATTAGTATATGTATAATATGTACTAATAATATGTATATTATTATGAAATGTTTAATCCATCTTGTTTGAACTGTTTTAAATATTTAAACTTTACTTGGTTAAAGCTGGTGTGTTTGGATTGATTTGAAAAAGCACTTTGGGTCAACTATTGGGTTCAATCTTATGGTCAATACAAGGGTTGCAATGGTGATTATTTCAAAAACTAAACTGGGATAGTGTTTTAAAATTAATATACAGCAAATAGAAAAACACTTTTATAATTAAATTGTCTAAATATAACTAAACTATTGTAAAAATGCAACAGGGAATTATGATGTAGTTAATGGCTACACCAGTGGCTGAAAATATCCATATTGGATATACAACAAAATAGAAATGTGTGTGCACCACAATAACCCATGGAAAAAAGAAACATTTCCACCATGGCTAAACTTTTTAGGTTGGTTTCAGGTCTTGTTGTGCAGACGCAACTGAGCTGGAACTTTTGTAGAGACCTGGCTTACAAACCCTATAACTGTCTCAAACCCAGTCTTAAAACATTGTTCCACTTAAAAAGCTCTTCTTGTTTGTTAATATAACTGTTGTTGTGCTCTGAAGCATAGACTGTGAACCTCTTTAATTAGAATTTCATTTTCACCTGAAGGTTTGATTAATCATGATGCATTACAGGGGCCTCGCTGAGTAACCTGTTAATTCTTTAATTATTTGATGGTCTGTGGTTTGTTTTAAAGATTAATCACGTTGCCTTTTGCTGACATTTCCTAGCTTTGTTTCCTTCATATATTTCTTCACTGCATTGCCATGGCATTTTTCTCCCTCTAAACATGTATATATCTTCTTCAGCTCAGATATTTGTGTTGTATAAAAGTAAACACTGCCAGGGTTTTATGCTAAAGAGTTTGTTATAATGATCATCTGTGCAAATCTATCTGGTTTGCATTTACTGTACTTTCCAGACTATTAAGCGCACCCATATATAAGTCGCACCCACTGAATTTGACAAAGGTTTTTATTTTAAACATAAATAAGCCGCACCTGTCTATAAGCCGCGTTTCTACACTGAAGCTAATAAACTTTCCACAGGCTTTAATAAAAGACAGTATCTGTTACACGGTGTAACGGGTGAAATATTTTGTGGCTCCTTTAAGAGCAGAGCGCCATTTTGGGAGTAGCCTGCCGCCGCATTTTTCCGCTATTGCTGCATGTGTGCAAGACCGAGGAATATGTCCTTATTATTTTCTGATGCTCATTTCTAAGTTTCTTTGACTAACCCGTAACGCTGTTGCCAAGAAAAATAAAAAAGCAAGAGTTTTGGAAACCCGTCTGTGCTTATATGATTTCTGTTGCAACTGGAGTTAGTGAGCTCTCCCATGACCCAGACTCAATGCGTTACAACGGCTTGTATCTAAACAGTAGCCTACCAAGTAAGTCATTGTTCACTGTCTTCCTCCTTCCTTTCACAACTATTTCTCTCGGGAGGTTATCTTTTGGCATCGTCGTGTGTTTAAAAAAATCTTTTTTTCTCCTGATGCCGTGCAGCTCAGAACACAGGTGAGGTGCGTTTTTTCGTTTCCGTTCAGAAATTTCATTGGACTAATGTTATGTCGCACAGTTTATTGGCTTGAAGTTTGTGAAACTGGGAAAAACCCAGGAAAAATTCATAAATAAGCCGCTTCCTTGTTTAAGCCGCGGGGTTCAAAACTTGGGAAAAAAGTAGCGACTTATAGTCCGAAAAATACGGTACTGATATTTTTTCAGTCAAAAGATGGTACAAAAAAGAATTGATGAGCAATGTTCTAATATTTAAAAGGAAATTAACCTGAGGAAATGTTGACACACCCCTAAATAACAGGGTTATTTGTTTTTTGAATATGCTAATTCAATCAAGGTACCTATTTCCCAAGCTGAGCAATGGCCAATACATTGGGGTTCAGATGAGAGGTGTTAAATTAAAGGCCACCTTTAAAGATAGATTGAGGTTTAAGTGCAGGTAGAGCTGGAAAGGTAGCAGGGAGATATTTGTAGCTGCCAGGTGGAGCACTTTAGAGAAGCTTATATCCACCAAGAGAAAGAGAAACAGTAACAGCAACAGTTACCAACACTCCGAACCTGAAAGGCATGAATGCTGTCTACTTCCGAAATCCGTATTTGCTGTGAGACATGAAACATACAGTACACAAGAGTAGAAAAACAGTTAGAGATAAAGCACTGTTAGAGGAGCGCATTAGACATTTCCACTTCACACTAGATTTAGATTTCGTACACCACTCAGTGGTAGACACATAAAGCTTCATATTGCACATAAGGTTTGATATGACCTATATGAATGAAATATACACTTTATGGGCAAATATTTGTGGGCACCTGCCCATAAGATTAATTTAATCTGAGGCTGATAAAATACATTATATAAGTTTTAGTAGTATAGTTTTACACTATGAACAAAAGTTTGTGGACACCTGACCTTAAAACTTGCATGTGCTTTTTAAACATCCTATTTCACATTAAGTCCCTATTTGCTGTTATAATATTTTTCACTTTTCTGGGAAGATGTTCCACTAGATTTTTGAGTGCGCTTGTGGAGATTTGTGCTCATCCATAAAGAATGACATAGTAAAGTCTGCTATTTGAGTTTACATAACGTTTCAATTCATCTCGACAGGGCCGTTTCTAGCTTTTTGGCACCGTTGGTGAGATTCCTATTGTCATCCCCCAATGGCACCCTCCCACCAACTAATCATTCACAACCTTCCATGAAAAAGGTTAAACACATTTTATAATCATAGCAAGAATTTCTGAATTAAAGAATGTAAACATATACTGTATATAAAATTTCAGCAGAAAAACAGGTAAATAATTTAAATGGGTTACCACCTAGTTTACCCATGCCTAGAAACAGCACTGTATCCCAAAGGAGTTCAGTAGGGCTGAAGTCAGAGCTCTATAGCAGGCTCCTCCATATCTTTTACACCAACACATGTAACAAAGATTTTTTTATTATTAGCCTACCCACATACATTTTTTATATATCTGTACTTTATCAGATTATTTTCATTTTGGGAAACTTTTACTTCACTTCATTTTAATGTAAAATATTTTTCTTTTTCTACTATATTTCAGTAAAAATATATAATTCCTTGCGACTTTGAAGTGAATACATTAAACCGCATTAACTCAGAACCTGTCGCAGAAGAGATTCGGCAGAGTAAAGTTTCACTGTGAGAGTGTAAGCATAGAACACGCTCTCTTCAAAGAAGTGTGATGTGCAAGAGAAAAAAATACTGAATTACATAAATTATCAAAATATCATTCTTATGGGTTAGTCCTTTTACTTTTGATACGCAAGATTAGTTCAGAAGCAAGTACTTTTGTACTTTTTCTTAAATAAATACAGGAAGTACTTTTTGAAAAGAGAAGTACAGGAATAGTGCACTTCATCTTCAACTATCAGAATTAGGCTGGTTAAGATTTAGTTAAACAAAATACACTTTAAAACTTTACACCATCAAAATAGCTGAGAGCTGTGTTGCCTGTGATATAGAAAATCACCCTGACTGTTGCATAGAGATCAGTTTCGATCAGACATCACCGGGTCAAACATTAGAGTCGATAATATGCCTAATTTACAATAAACAAATTACACAGTTTAAAGAAAATGAAACCCCTGAAGCGGCATTACTTTTTTAGCAAAATATTACAAGGGTCACTGCAAGCCTGCACTGCAGAGTTTTCTGTCCAGCAGTGTATAGTTTACTAAACTGGAACAAACAGGGTCAGAGTCTTAGGTTAACCCAGCATTCGCTTACTGCGTTTTCTCGGACAAATCATCATATTGTGCTGTAATACCTTTGGTATAAATAAAAACTCGTTAAAAGATAAAAACAGAGTTCAGGGTTTCCTAACATGTACCTTAAGCATTTCTTCAGCACCTATAATTTATAATATAATATCTAACCATATATTTTTCTTCTGCATAAAAAAAAAAAAAAAAACTTAACATTTGAGAAAAAGTGGTAAGTAAAAAATGGTAAGTGGCAAATGGAAGCTCATTGGTTCCAGTATTGGCAGGTTGCCACACATGAGCAAGGCCCTTAAACACCCTGTGCTCCAGGGGTGCTGTATCATGGCTGACCCTGCACTCAAAAAACAAAAGCTTCCCATCACTAGGATATGCAAAGGAAGAATTTCACCATGCACAAAATTTCACCATGCACAAAAAAATGCACCACTTACATTATTATGGTAATAACCAGTCACAAACACATCCACTGCTGCAAATATTTATTAGGAAAGATAAGGGTCCACTGAACAACGTGCCGTAAAGCATTTTTGCTCCAATAGTGCTGTAATTTAGATAGTTATTCTTTTGTTTTTACGTCACAGTACTTTAAATAGTGTATTGTTTGTATATGTTTTGGAATAACTGTCACATAAAAAAAGTCATCTTCACGGTAAAAAAAACAAATATGGCTGGTAGAATATAGTGTTACAAAACAAATAAGACCACACACTAAAAAAACTTTTGCTTCTCCTGGTTGGGGGCTAAGAACGGAGGAGGGCAGAATGCCTGCAGCACGACAGGTCATTGGGCAGCCGTAGGCACCTTAGGTACGTACTCAGGTTTTGGGTAGACGAAAGCACTGGCCATGCCAGGGGCAAACTCCAGGAGAGACAAGGCCATGAAAAGAGCCTGTAGGTCCCCGACCCTCTTCAGGGAGGAAATTGCCAGAAGGAAAGCGGTCTTTATAGACAAGTACCTAAGGGCCACTTCAGCCAAGGGATCGAAGGGGGGCTCAGATAGAACCGCCAGCACAACGGCCAAGTCCCACACAGGCACTCTGGGTCGCATCCCCGGCGCAGAGAAAACGTGTCCAAGAGGGTGTCTACCCGGCGACTGCCCCGCAGACGGGGGATTATAAGCCGCGATAGCGGACACGTAAACCTTTAGGGTTGAAGAAGCCAACCCTGTGGCAAACTGTTCCTGCAAGAACTCTAGAACTAAACCAACCGGGCAGTTGACTGGGTCTAACTGGTGGTGCTCACACCACGTGGTGAACTAATGCCATCTAGCGGCATACAGCCATTGCCTCCATAACTCTGGGCAGGGGTGAACCAGGGTCTCCCCTGCCTAAAAGAGTAGATCCCTCCTGGGAGGAATTTCCCAAGGAGGTCCCTCGAGGAGGGACACCAGGTCTGCGAACCATGGCATGCCCGGCCAATGAGGTGCCACCAGAAGGAGACGGGCGCTCTCCCAAAATTCTCTCTCCTCAGAGGAAAAAATACGAAGCACTGCGTTACATGCACCGGGAGAATGAACCGCCGAACAAGTGCTTTCCCCGGGGAACGGCAGCTCGGCCAGCAGCTGGGAGCGCACAGCCACATGTTGATTACTTCAAGAGCCGACTAAGCATGCTCCTAAACTAAGCAAAAAAACAAAGCGGGGCAAGAAGGAACATGCAGTCAAAATTATGCTTGCATGTAAGCATGACTGCACAGATTCACACACAAGCGCTTAGCTGAACAGAAAGATTCATTAAATTGAATATGTAGCCCAAATTTAGGTAGGGCATTTTCAGCTGTGAGTCCCAAACGCTGTGGCGAAGGCTAACAGGTTAAATGAAAAAGTTGTTGCTAAACTGTGAGCCAGACAACTTCCTGTTATAAATGAATATTATTTTAATATATAAAGAACACAAAACCACACACACACAAAACTTACTAACTAAAAATTATGAAACTATTACACGCTTATATTTTCCCCTCAGTGGTATTGTGTAGTGTGGGCAGGGAGCTGCAGGGAGTCTGATTTTTAATTTAATTACAGTGCTGGAAATCACAACACACCAGTACAGAAGTTATTATATTTATTATCAAGGGCCTTAAGTTATTAACCTGTTTTGCCTGGTCACTTAATTAAATGAGTTTAATCCAAACTTCAGTAACTCCAAAACTGTAAGCTAGTAAATAATGCCAAAATGAATCTAATGTCTGCAGTTTGCAGTGGAAAGTACAGGACTAGAAATCTGTACAGCTCCAATAAAAAGACAGAACATTGTAATCTAATCAAGTGTTATCCAGCATTTAAATCCTGGAAAGATCAGTAGCTGATTAAGCAGTTGTAAACCTCTGTGAATCACGTAAAACGTTCCTAAGCCCTGTGTATGAGTCTTAAAACAACTGAGACACTGAAACGTCTCTAAAAGTCCCATCGCGTAAACGAGGAGAGACTGAGATCTGCCCCTCTCTAATCATTTACAGCAGAAAGCCAACATACTGCTGCAACTCATTATTAATGCTAACTCCTAGACTAATTAAATGTCTTGCACGCAGCTTCACGAGGCCAAATGAGTTTAGAGAACTGAAAGTCTGTATTTTTCCCTCCAGCCTTAGTACTGAATTTTAAACAAGGAAAAAAATATTTAAGCAATTTAAGCAATGTTGAAAAGTCAGGCAGGAACTGTGCAAATTAACTGAAGCAATAACTTAGTAAAAAAGTACTACGTCATTATTTCAGTGCAATATCTCATTATTTCAAGATATGATAATGATGATGATGATGATGAAGATGTTATTTGATTATATTGTTATTCCTTTTTACTTCCAACATTAAGAATTCTATAATGCTAATAGACTGAACTTGGTGTACTATACCTGTCAATTACACATTGTTAGATGAATACAGTCAATTTCAAATAAATTCTAAAAACAATCCACACAACCTGGGAATTAGTGTATATAAAAGCAATGTATTAGTTTTACTAATAAATGATGGGCTTTGATTATTCAGTAATACTGAGATAATAAGTCAAAGTAACAAGTTATCTAATTTAAATATTATCACAAGCCCACTCCAATCAGTGCATATGTTATCAGGTCCCCGTTTCTACCTGTATCCTAAACTACAGCTGGATGAAGGCTCTTTAACAAAACAGTTATTACAGTCCAAAATGTTATTCATATTCTCTCTCTAAATGCTATTCTTATTCTCTCTCCCAATGTTATTCTTATTCTCTCTCCTAATGTTATTCTTGTTCTCTCTCCTAATGTTATTCTTGTTCTCTCTCCTAATTTTATTCTCATTCTCTCTCAAAATTTTATTCTCATTCTCTCCAGAAGTAATTCTTATTCTCTCTAAATGTTATTCTCATTCTCTCTCTAAATGTTATTCTCATTCTCTCTTCCAATGTTATTCTCATTCTCTCTAAATGTTATTCTCATTCTCTCTCCTAATGTTATTCTCATTCTCTCTCCAAAAACTGCATCCTATTTAACCAATGAAAAATACAAGGCTAGATTAAGAAAGAATGATAAGAACTTAAAGCCAGGTGCACAACAAGCTGATTGCCAGCCGTCTGTAATTTATTTATTTTAATTTTAGGTGAGTTTGCGTGTCGGTCGGCTTTAGTATTTTGCGGCACCCTTGGCCTCAGTCGGACGGCTTCAGCTGTTTTTCGGCTGATTCTGCACGTCGAATTGGTGGCTGAACACGTTAGCGAGAAAGAAAATCCAATAAGCTAATTAGTTTAGCAAATGAGCATAAAAAATAAAAAAAAAACACGAAACACGCTTGTTGTCATTCTTGCGCTTGTCTTTCCAACTGTTGCAAGCAGACATGATTGAAAAAAGCTACACAAGACCGTTAGTAATGATCGCAGCAGGTGTAAACACTGCTTGCTTTATATATTTACAGTTGTAGCGCTCCCAGTTTCTCAGATTGGCTGCCAAATACAACATACTGCCACCTGCTGGTATGGGAGTGTTCTGCTCTATCACGCAAGCGCACGTACATGCACGGTTTGGTGTGTCAGATGCGCCTGCCTAATAATCGGCCTAATTTGCAGCACAATGGGCTTATGCTGATGAATAAAAAAATGACAAAAATCGGCCATACGGTTGTCATTTTTCAGCTGCAGACTGAGTGTCTACTTTTCAGGACCACGAATTTCAGACTCACATCTCATGGCTTTTATCTCACACACACTCGCAGCGACAGAAACCATTCTATTGATTTTTATAATGGAGTTTATTATAGATCCACGGAAACTTTCAACTCCTGTGTTTCACCTATAGAAACCGATTTTCTATCCGTCCTCAAGATGGTTGGGAGTGTTTGAGGGGAAAAAAACAGTACCAGTAAAAGCAGTTCATTCTCTGACTCTTCAGAAAGCCTCGTCAAAACCATTTTTTCTCTCTAATGTGTATAGGTCGGGTTTCAGATTTTTTCTGAGGGAAAAAAAGGAAAGGCTAGAAAAATCAACAGCAACCTGGAGTCAGCCTTCAGCCACTGTGAGGACCAGCACCTCCACAACCAACTGCACTGCCTTTACCACACACACACATACACATACACACACCGGGTTTGTGCAGATTACTGCAGTAAAACACCATTATATAAAACACCCACAGACATCAAGTCTCAGTGATGCGCAGCACAACTCATTCTCACTGTGTGTGAAAATACGTCTTCTGCCACTTAAAGGTAACACACACACAAGGTAGAAAAAAAATGGACTTTTCCTTGTTCTTTCACACACACACACACACAAACACACACGTTTCCCCCCTGACTTAGTGTATGGACAGAGACCCCTGAGAGCTTGTCAGGCAACTGCAGCCTGAGCAGACTTTCCTGTCATCTTCACTGCCCGTGACACACACAAACAAACACACACATCTTCAGTGTGGCTCACACAGTTTCCTTCTCTCTCTCTCTCTCTCTCTCTCTCTCTGTCTGTCTGTCTGTCTGTCTGTCTCTCTCTCGCTTTCTCTCTCTCTCTCTCTCTCTCTCTCCTTCTCTCTCTCCATCTGTCAGTCTGTCTCTCTCTCTCTCTCTCTCTCTCTCTCTCTCTCTCTCTCTCTCTCTCTCTCTCTCTCTCTCTCTCTCTCTCTATATATATATATATATATATATATATATATATATATATATATATATATATATATATATATACTTTATTCATCCTAATGGGAAATTTACAATTTACAGCTACCTATCCATAATAAAACTCTCATTCTTTCTTTCCTTCCTCCTACATAATTTCCTTTTTTTTTTCTTTTGTTCTTTGTTTGCCTTTCTTTCTTTCTCTCTTTTTTTCGTTCATTGTTTGTCTTTCTTTCTTTCTTTCTTTCTTTCTTTCTTTCTTTCTTTCTTTCTTTCTTTCTTTCTTTCTTTCTTCCTTTCTTTCTTTCTTTCTGGTCCTACAGTATGTATGGAGTTGCTTTAGTGGAATACTTTGCTTTCAGTGCAGCTCCTCAGTAGACAATAAGAGGTGTTTGTGAGAGTTGAACACTGGGGTAAGGACACGACCCTGACTACAATAGCCGAGGGAAAGAGGAGAAAGTTTGTTCTTCATGTTTTTTTCTTCTTTAAGAAAACAATAAAACATGGTGTAGCTAAATGAATACGCCTGTGGACTTTTCCTTATAGATAATAGGATAAAATAAAGGAGTTGTTGTATGGCCGGTGAATTGACTCCATAGCAGCTTTAATTAATAAATGTCAGATTGAATGAGCACGGTCTCTGAGTGCAGAAAGATTAAATAGCGATGATGAAAACAACTTCTTCTAACGGGTTCCTCTTTCTGCAGAATGAGAATTAAATTAAAGTATGAAGTCTGTTGCAGAACATAGTTCAGTGTTTGAAATCAATGCTCCTTTTTACCGCTTACAGTAATAATTGTTTGCTTCCCTTGTGGAGCTCTGGCACTACTGCACTTTCCAAAGCTTACTGCAAGACATAATTACATAAAGAGGAAAGAGCCTTGTTCAAAAACTTTATTTAACGGCCTGCTCTTACTTTACTCGCAGCTGTAAATCTTCTTTAATGTTTAAGCAAAGCTTTTTTCATTTCGCAAATAAAGCACAGAGGTATTATGAAAATAGCTGATGATGCATTGACAGTGCAGTTTTATTGGCACAACGCACTGCCAGTAGTCTGATGTGGTTATTGTTAGCTCGATGTCTCAGAGTCTCCTGACCTCCACATTGCAGGCGCTGTGTGAACTACACTGAAGACACACAGCATGCACAATGAGGAGGCTGGAAAACCCAACCGCTGACTCCATGATTCATACAGACTTTATTTATTAAGAGATGATTTCAGAATAGTCTGCTAGCTATTGTAGATGTCTGCCATTTACTGAAGTATCAATGCATTATTGGAAAAAGAATAAAATAAAGGTACAGCGCGCATTTGGAAACCACTGCCTCGTTATTATAATAGTATTATGACTCATGATACCTTCATTGATAATGGCAAGCCATCTTTTCTTTTCTACATCATCCCTTTCTAAATGCTTTCCATCAGCTGTACTATGTTAGTTTAATTAATTAATGATACAACAAACCACATGATGTGTAAAGTTCATTAAATAAAAATAAAATTATATTTAATGTTAAACACACTACACAGACAAAAAGCTTGGGGGCACCTGGCCATAAGATTTGTATGTGCATTTGCTGTAGATTAGATTTTGGATTGTGCTTGTGGAGATTTGTGCTCATTTAGCCGCAATGTCATGTAAGTGAAGTGAGGAGGTCTGGATGCCGTCACTGCTCTAATTCATCCCAAAGATATTCAAATAGGGATGAGGTCAAAGCCAGCAGGCCACTCAAGATCTTCCACTCTAAACCATGTAAACCACATCTTCATTAAGATTACTTTATGCACAGGGGTACTGTCAACAGGTTTGAGTTTCCAGGTTCAAGTTCTAGGGAAAAACATCCGAAGACATCCTATACAATCATCTGCATCCAAGATTGTGGTAACAGTGTGAGGAAGGTCCACGTATGGCTTGAAGCCTAGCTGTCCCAATACTTTTCTCTACACATGTGGACAAAATTGTTGGTACCCTTCGGTCAATGAGAGAAAAACTCACAATGGTCACAGAAAAAACTTTATTCTGACAAAAGTAATAATAAATCAAAATTATATGAATGTTAGCCAATGAAAGTCAGACATTGTTTTTTAACGGAATTATTTAAAAAAATAAACTCATGGAACAGGCCTAGACAAAAATAATGGTACCCCTAGAAAAGACTGAAAATAATGTGACCAAAGGGACATGTTAATTCAAGGTGTTTCCACTAATTAGCATCACAGGTGTCTACAATCTTGTAATCAGTCACTGGGCCTATATATAGGGCTCCAGGTAGTCACTGTGTTGTCTGGTGACAGTGTGTACCACACTCAACATGGACCAGAGGAAGCGAAGGAAAGAGTTGTCTCAGGAGATTAGATAGAAAATTTTAGACAAGCATGATAAATGTAACAGCTATAAGACCATCTCCAAGCAGCTGGATGTTCCTGTGACTACAGTTGCACGCCGCAGGAGGAAAATTGATGACAAATCAAAGAGACGGATAATCTGAATGGTAACAAAAGAGCCCAGAAAAACTTCTTAAGAGATCCAAGGTGAACTCCAAGCTCAAGGAACATCAGTGTCAGATCGCACCATCCATCGTTGTTTAAGCCAAAGTGGACTACATGGGAGACGACCAAGGAGGACACGATTGTTGAAAACAAATCATAAAAAAGCTAGACTGGAATATGCCAAACTACATGTTGACAAGCCACAAAGCTTCTGGGAGAATGTCCTATGGACAGATGAGACAAAAATTGATGACAAATCAAAGAGACGGATAATCCGAATGGTAACAAAAGAGCCCAGAAAGACTTCTAAAGAGATCCAAGGTGAACTCCATGCTCAAGGAACATCAGTGTCAGATCGCACCATCCATCGTTGTTTAAGCCAAAGTGGACTACATGGGAGACGACCAAGGAGGACACGATTGTTGAAAACAAATCATAAAAAAGCTAGACTGGAATATGCCAAACTACATGTTGACAAGCCACAAAGCTTCTGGGAGAATGTCCTATGGACAGATGAGACAAAAATTGATGACAAATCAAAGAGACGGATAATCTGAATGGTAACAAAAGAGCCCAGAAAAACTTCTTAAGAGATCCAAGGTGAACTCCAAGCTCAAGGAACATCAGTGTCAGATCGCACCATCCGTCGTTGTTTGAGCCAAAGTGGACTACATGGGAGACGACCAAGGAGGACACGATTGTTGAAAACAAATCATAAAAAAGCTAGACTGGAATATGCCAAACTACATGTTGACAAGCCACAAAGCTTCTGGGAGAATGTTCTATGGACAGATGAGACAAAAATTGAACTTTTTGCCAAGGCACATCAGCTCTATGTTCACAGACGGAAAAATTAAGCATATCAAGAAAAGAACACTGTCCCTACTGTGAAACATGGAGGAGGCTCTGTTATGTTCTGGGGCTGCATCTGGCACAGGGTGTCTTGAATCTGTGCAGGGTACAATAAAATCTGAAGACTATCAAGGGATTCTAGAGAGAAATGTGCTGGCCAGTGTCAGAAAGCTTGGTCTTAGTCGCAGGTCATGGGTCCTGCAACAGGACAATGACCCAAAACACACAACTAAAAACACCCAAGAATGGCTAAGAGGAAAACATTGGACTATTCTAAAGTGGCCTTCTATGAGCCTGACCATCTTTGGAAGCAGCTGAAACATGCCGTCTGGAAAAGACACCCTATAAACCGGAAACAACCAGAGCAGTTTGCTCATGAGGAGTGGGCCAAAATACCTGCTGAAGGGTGCAGAAGTCTCATTGACAGTTACAGGAATCGTCTGATTGCAGTGATTGCCTCAAAAGGTTGTGCAACAAAATATTAATTTAGGGGTACCATCATTTTTGTCCAGGCCTGTTCCATGAGTTAATTTTTTAAACAATTCCGTTGAAGCATGGTTGAAAAGCAATGTCTGACTTTCATTGGTTAACATTCATAGAATTTTTATTTATTATTACTTTTGTCAGATTAAAGTTTTTTCTGTGACCATTGTGAGTTTTTCTTTCATTGACCGAAGGGTACCAACAATTTTGTCCACGTTTGTATGTTATATAATGTGATTATCTAACTTATGGTATGTTTTAAAGGTTTTATTTTTGCTCACCTTTAACTTTAGCTGTAGCTTTATTGAACAAAAAACCTCCAAGAATATTCAGCAGAGCTTAGCTAAATTCAGCCAGACCACTGCTAAACTAACTGGTAAACTAATCCAAACTGTATGTGTATGTTGTGAGTAAATTAAGCAAAGTTCAAGCCATGGTCCTATTTCAACCAACTATACTTTTCCAATACGCCATTCCATTTGATCAAGGACAAAAATATATAAGTTCTTCAAATTCTGAAGAAAACTATTTGAGGATAATAAAATACATTTCAGACTAAAGCTTTACATATGCAAATAAGCATAAACACTTCATCTCAGTTAATGCTACGGTTATTCAATGAGCAAGCATCTTATGTTGCATTGAATTACTGTAGTGGCCTATATTGTGATAAGAGACTTAAACTGAGTGTGAATTACTGTTGAGCGTGACTTTCTTTGTGTCCTTCATAAGTAACACGAGTAGGCAGAGCGGAATGACTAGAACTACTGTGTAATAAGTCACCGATTATGATCAAAGACCTGAAATATAAACTGAATTCGGTGTATAATTTTGCTGTCAGAGCCGCATTAAAAAGATTAGAGATGAGTATGTTGAATCAAAATCCTCTGTATTTATTTTTAAACAGTACAACAGATATGAACTTAATATGGAAACATGTTGAATTGAATGGAAAATCTGGGCTTCTCTTTCTCTCTTTCGCACGGTATGCCTGACTGTTGCTGTTACTGGTAAGTGGCAGTTTTTATACAGACTGTAATAATAGAGGTTTTTTCCCCGGCCCTGCCAAACTGTGAAAATATGTAATAGTATGAAAAGAAACTGACTCATTTGGGAGGAAGCTGTCCATACACGACACCTCCAGGTAGTGCAGAGGCGTCTCGGAGTCGAACCGTTCCCTTGCACATTTGGATGGCATGCAGTGGAGGTGGCACGTTCCGGTTTGTCATGGAAGAGGAGTGAAGGAGAAACCAATTACTCACCAAATTTCAAACCTGTAGAGAGAGAGAGAGATAATACTTTACACTGGGGAAGATCAAAACACAAAGCAGGTGCATTCGCAGCCAGTATCTAGTGCTTGTGCTTGAAATGAAGGGTAGAAGTGGAAAAAACACTGTGCTCTATGCTCAATTGTCATAGTGAAGTGACCTGAAGGCAACATACAGCGTGCAGAGAAGCATAGACATTCAGGCAAATTGTGTCAAACCGGTGTTTTAGCTTCCTCTAAAAAGAAAATACTGCTGACTATCAGGCTGTGAGCGCTTCCTGAACAACTCACCAGTGCTAGCAATCAACACTCAAGCCAAGAATCAATCAGGAATAAAACAAGTTAAACTCAACGCCAACTGCTTTGACAGGGAGGCATCTGCCAAGTTTGCACCTTCCTCTTTCTAATTTGTATGCCAGAAATAGCAAAACACATCAAAACACGATTGAAAAAAAGAAAAATCATTTGGATGTTTGACCACCGTTTTTGACCATCAATTTCAACATCTAATGGCCAACCTGAAAACATAATGCTACTGAGTGTAAAGGCATCGCATCAAGGAAAGATTTTATATCCACATGTTTTCAATTGGTGAGAAGAGAAAAATAAGGCAACAAAGTGAAGTAGCCAATGGGAAAGTAGAAAAAGACAAGGTGAGAATAAATGTGCACCTGGTGTCAAGAGAGAAGAGAAGAGAAGAGAAGAGAGAAGAGAAGAGAAGAGAAGAGAAGAGAAGAGAAGATAAGAGAAGAGAAGAGAAATTGCATCTAAGCCTGCAATCATTAAATCAGGTGGGAAAATGAGAATGCTGTAATTAAAATCATACTGTGGAATGTGCAACTAATATTGTGTCATTTACACAAAGCATCTGCAGCATCACATCATCAGGGCATGACCACCCCAAAACACACACACACACACACACACACACACACACACACACACACACACACACACACAATGACTGGGATATTAATTAGGTTTCGTCTGCACATGTACTGGAAGCTCTGGAGCTGTTCCTATTTACTGCTCGTCAGGCTGAATTTGCCTTTCTTGAACTTTAATCAATATGGCTGTAACGCAGTCAGGCAACTTCAGCATAACGTCCATGTCAAAAAAATAATACAAATCAGCAACATTAAACATCTGCCTTTTAAAAAGCAGATGGTCTTCAACTACCTGCCTCGTTCTTAGAGAAAGCTGATGAGATGTTTTGCTAGATTTCTCATTTTCACTGCATGTCTTTCTTTTTAAAACCAAACTCAAAATAATGAGAATATCTTCACTTATTTAAACATCTGGGCTTGCTGAACACTTCTCACATCCTTGAAAGGAAAAACCCACACAATATTCAAAGAGATACCAAGAAAACTAAGGCTATACTTTACATGATGATAGATAAGGAGTAAAAAAAGCAATAATTAGTACTCACATAAACGGTTTTCAAATTAAAATTAATAGGTCTATTTACATTTAAATGCAATCATTTTGACAAAACATGTTGGAGGTGCATAAATCTAAGAATCCTACACAAATCCGGTGTTAACAAATGACCTCTTGTTTAAATATTGCTAGTTTATCTACTATCTAGCTACTATAAACATCTGCACTTCCTCAGATCCGTGTTGGTGTCCATAAATTCTGTCCTGTGCGGCTTTAATCCACAATCTTTTGATCTTTTTGTTGTAAGGATCTAAATTAATTCTAGAGGATTACAAACAAAATTATTATTTATTAATGTTTTCCTTCTCATGTACTCTCAGGGAGTTTTTCTTGCCACTGTCACAAGCTCATTATGCTAATTCAGGATATGGATATGTATTGTTGAAAGTGTTATGCAGAAAAACTTAATGACTTTTTTTTATTTTTTTACTTTATTAAAAGACACATCTATGATCTTTCAGATAACATTCTGTTACACAGTTAAACTGAGACATAATACTGGTCAAGATTATGGCCATGTACTGAATTACCCATCAGCCCCTGCATGTCACTGCTCACTCACACCTGTTCCTTTTCACCCTTATAAGAATCAGAATCTTTTACTGATCACACAAGAATATTGTTAGGTTGTAGATGCTCACAGTACAATTAAAATAAAGTAAAATAAAATATAATATAAGAAAGGTACATTAAAATATACTTATTAAATACTTATACTTATCTCACCTGGCACCACACAATTTGTTATTCATGGTTGTTATCAATCTTGATGGGTCGAGTTACAGTTCTTGTTTCCTATACTTGTTTTCTATTTTATTTAGTGAAGTTTTTTTTTTAAGTCAATGGTCAAAGAAGGAACCAAAATAAACTGCTTCTCAATATTACATTTTCAGAATCTAACAAAATTTACAGTGCACTCAGTAATAAAACCAACAATAAAAACGTCTAAATTGCACTTAAGTTCTACTTACTGAAAAACCCACTACACAAAGCATTTCCAATTTTACATAGAAATTTAATTAGACCTCAGTTTAAAAACTTAATGAACCCTTAACTGTTAAAATATTTCCCAGAATAACCATTTGTTGGTATTTCTGACTAGTTTCAGTTGCATGACAAATACTCTTAAAGAGTATGTCAGCATATTTGAAATGTATTGAAAACATTAAATGATGAGACAGTGACATAACCTATGGCATATCTAGTAAGACCAACACATCTTTTAAATATGTCCTTTAGTCAGTAACTCTATCATAATTCGAAGAAATCAGCTAATATAAGAAACCAAGAGCAAAGATGCTAATAAAGAATGCCTCCAAAGGAGTGTGTTTTTGTATGTAAGGGAAGGAAAGAGTTGTTATTGCTGCTGACATTCTTGATGTTCCATTCTGAATCCGACTCTGGAAATATGTACAAATTGATCTGATTGTTTGCCTTAGTTAATTTTAGACTATAAAGTTTTTGTTCCCGTGTTATTGTTTAGCGACTCTTTAGCTCCACCCATGGCATACCTCTGGGTGCTCGGCTGTTTTCGGAGAGAAAGAGTGTAAAGCTGTATCTTTCTTTTATAAATCTGATAAAACTAAAGATTCTTTGGCGATATAAAGGATGCAATACTTCTCTATAGGTACTCAAGATTAACATGGGGCTGAAACTGTGTGTTATGTCCCGGTTAATCTAGTAACAATTGGGTGATGATATCTGGGATGAAATAGTTGTTTCGATCAAGGACAAACTAGGGCAGAAACAATAAATAATATTACAGTTAAAACGATGATCATTTTTGATCATCGTTTTCAAGGCACCCTAGGATGGTAACAAGTGCTCACTCATGTACACAATCCAAAAAATCATTAACTGTGGAATGTGTCCTGTTCATTTAAGTGAAACGTTTAATTATAAAGTGGAACCGGAGGCAGGAGGAATTAATGGCTTGATGTGAAACTGACTGATCTCAGCCTCACAGGCCTGTATGTGAGCCTGCACGAAAATTGTGTCCTCTTGAAAAATCAGCAAAAGTCTTTCTAACAGTCTGGTTAAACCACCTTATGTAAATGAACTGCACACCCAGACACAGCGTCTGTGTCTATCCCACTTTTTTTTTTACTTTTCATCCACCTCCAAGTCATGAGACTATGATTAATCCCCATTTCAAAATAACAAATAATCAGGATCTCCCACACCTCGTGCAATTTGGGCTGTATTTAAGAGGTTTAAGGTATTTTGGTTCGAAAGGACACGTCAATGAAGGAAAGGAATATTTTTTTAGACTAGTGCTGATTTTTTTTGAGCCCCTCATTCAGATTATTGAAATTGCCTGCATGCACTTTCATGCCCTTCAACACTGCCAAGTCTAGAGTAAATGTTTTTAATATAGTACTTTTGCTTTTAACTAAAAAAAAAAAAAATAAAAATAAATAAATAAATAAATAAATATCTAGGTAATTGCCAGACTGCTCAGGGTTTGGCTCCAAACGCAGTTAATCGGGAAAGAGCGAAAAGCAGGCAAACAGAGCAAGGACAAGGTCAAAAAATCCAGGAAACCTGGAAACGTTCCTTCACACTGAACAGTGATGCTTAATAGAATTAGAGTAATTACAAACAGGTGTGTGTGATTAGTAATCAGCTGTATGTGAATGGAATTGTACAAGCGAGCTGTGGAAATGATGGACAGATTTTGCTTAGCATAGAAATGACACGAGTAATAGAATTTGAGCTTCAATCCCAATTTTCAGAGATCAACAGAAGTAGCAAGTTCTTACTCCAAATAAAATTTACTCTGCATTACATATATATATATATATATATATATATATATATATATATATATATATATATATATATATATATATATATATATATTCCAAAGCATTTTTACTCATTTCACACTAATTTTCGGTCAACTTTCTACAATAACACCATTTAAAATGATTATATGATTCATTGTAATCTTGCAAGACGGACTGGCAACTTGCGAGGTAGACCCAACAGGAATCAGACTTGCCACAGAAATCCAATCAGATTGATTGAAATCTCAAAATCCTTTCTCACTCTTGCATGTTCCAGTAACAGCAACTGCATGCAAGGAACACCCTGCAAGACTTTTCATTTCGGAAAAGCCCTGACCCAGTCTGATAGCCATCCCAATTTGGCCTATGACACAGTCCCTTATATCCTGGTGCTTACTCATTTTTCCTTCTTTCAACATATCAGATTCAATATCTAACTGTTGATGACCTGCTGTCAATTATGTTCTACCCCATGACAGGTGCCTTTAACAATAATCAATGTTATTTTCTTCACCTGTCACTGGTTTCAATGTTGTGGCCAATCAGTGTAGTACATTACTGACTATGATGAATGAGGATATTTTTGCAGTGCAGTCTTTTTTTTGACTGGACATGTGGCATTAAAGAAACAAACATTACAGTTTTCCATATCTCAGTGCAAACCAGTTCAAAAGTAAACAATATTTGACAGTTATGAAGTCATATAGGAGCTATAAAGGCCACAACTGCGTTGTTTATACCTATTCACAGTAAAGGCTTAGCCTCGTCATTTGCAGAAAACATGAGAATATTCACGTTCTGCATGGGGATTAGTGTGACATGAAAGAGGTGTATGATGACTAATCAGCTGGTGATGAAAGGGATTACGGGTCATGTGAGGAATAAGGTGACATACTGGAAAATTGCAAGCTGAGGCTCTTCGCCTCTTTTATTTTGTTTTATTCTTATTTTTAATAAAATTGGACAAACAGAAATGTGCGTTGCATTAACTGTGCTTTACTAAATTAGTGCCGTTAAAATGAATTTGCACTAACACGTTGATTTTTACAGCCCTAGTATATATAAATATACTGTGTGTGTGTGTGTGTGTGTGTGTGTGTATGTGTGTGTGTGTGTGTGTGTGGAACCGGACTAAAAGTAACTTGTGGAAAATCTGATAGTTCGCGAGAAGCCGTGAGTGGCTCGAAAGTTAGGAGTAACATTTCAAAACAGGGTTTGTACTAATAAATTGCATAAAAAATTTTTTTAAACTATGTTATTATTGCATTATTCATTTGAAGTAGTAAATAAAACATTTATGACAAGTAATTTTTGTTGAGTTTACAGTGCAATACATGTACAATTCCCCTTGTAAAAAGGAACCATCAAAAAGAGAGTCAAAACCTTGCGATTTTTTGTTACTCGCTAGGGGTCATAGAACGTAACCCCCACAAGTATCAAGGTTGCCCTGTATATATATATATATATATATATATATATATATATATATATATATATATATATATATATATATATATATATATATATATGAGGTGGTATCAAAAAGTTTAAAGATTAGTTTTGTAACTTGACACGCTTCAAAATTAAGACTTCCAGGACAAATGGCTTTTGGCTTTAATTCTCTGGGATTCACTCACTACAAAAATAAAACAAACACCTGATGTAGGGTCCTGCAGGTTCTAATAATATTAACATTCACTTTAGTCGTAATATTAATAATTATAATATTAGTGAAGCAGGTCAAACGAGGAATCCCCGGTATTCTGGGGACTCACAACTGTTTGTAACAACAGGTCACATGGCCATTATGATGAGGAGACAGAGATAATAATCATTTTAAAAAAGTAAACGTTATAATTAGAGATGGGAAGCAAGGGAGAGAAAGAGTTGAAGCAGAACAAACATTTCATCATCCTAGCTGGGCTTTGCTGACCCAAAGACACCCAATCCATTAATAGACAATGCACGATGGAGCACTTGCTAAATAGGTCTGTGTGTGCTCATGCTGAAAGGCACACACACGCACACACACACACACACACACACACACACACACACACACACACACACACCTAAAAACAGCTCGCAGGTTGGATGCTGGTTGTGTCATCCAGGTGTTGTAATATTCCACTTCCTATGACACCACTGGAGCAAAAAGCTGTCTTCAGCAGCAGCTGTCAAGTTTAACACAGCGTAAACTAAACTCACACATGGCTTTTAAAAAACCTTTTAGAAGTACGTGGGCCAGCTAACTCAGAAAAGCCCATAATCAAAAATACACCATAATTGCAGACAACATCCTGGAAAAAAACTCAGGTGGACCAGAAAGTGATGTGAAAGTAAAAAAATTTTTTCTTTGAACGATATGAAATATTTTGCATCTGTAAGAACCAAACAGAGAGGTTGATTTAATTATTTATTGTTTAAAGTTTTTATGGATGCAATTCAGCATGCTGATGGACAGGTTGACGGACGAGGTCAGACAGGAGTCTCCAAGGACTATGATGTTTGCAGATGATATTGTGATTTGTGGTGAGAGTAGGGAGCAGGTTGAGAAGAGCCTGGAGAGGTGGAGGTATGCGCTGGAGAGAAGGGGAATGAAAGTCAGTAGGAGTAAGACAGAGTACATGTGTGTGAATGAGAGGGAGAGCAGTGGAGTGGAGTGATGCGGTTGCAGGGAGAAGAGGTAAAGAAGGTGGAGGAGTTCAGGTACCTGGGGTCAACAGTGCAAAGTAATGGAGAGTGTGTTAGAGAAGTGAAGAAAAGAGTGCAGGCAGGGTGGAGTGGGTGGAGAAGAGTGACAGGAGTGATTTGTGATAGAAGAGTATCTGCAAGAGTGAAAGGGAAAGTTTATAGGACTGTGGTGAAACCTGCGATGTTGTATGGATTAGAGACAGTGGCATTGAGTAAAAGAAGGAGGTGGAGCTGGAGGTAGCAGAGCTGAAGATACTGAGATTTTCATTGGGACTGACAAGGATGGACAGGATTAGAAATGAGTTTATTAGAGGGACAGCACATGTAGGACGTTTTGGTGACAAGGTGAGCGAGATGCAATTGAGATGGTTTGGACATGTGCAGAGGAGGGACATGGGGTATATCGGTAAGGGAATGCTGAGGATGGAGCCACCAGGAAGGATGAAAAGAGAAAGACCAAGGAGGAGGTTTATGGATGTGGTGAGGGATTTCATGCAGATAGTTGGTTTGAAAAAGGCAGATGTATTAGACACGATAGCAGGGTAGTAAGATATGTGCAATTTAGTACATTTATTTAATGCTTATTAAAAATATTGCAATATTTCTAAATATATACTTTTGTTATGGAAAATGAAGCTCCTATTTATTTTCCTATTGTTTAGTACATGTAAGAATTAGAAAAGAATTAAAAAGATTGCTACCACAGTATCTTTAAAACATCTATTCTTTGTAATACTTAATACTGTAGTGCAATTTAAAGAACGCAATCTACCTATTAGCAGTTTTTGAAAGTAGGAGGAAACCAAAAAAAAATCCACACGAACATGGAAACTTCAAACAGACAGTAACCCAAGCTATTCTGATGCTATTCTTGTTGCCTCCTTCTTTACCGCCTTTCTGCCTTAAACTTAAATATTAAGGAAAAAAAAGTCTTCTATTCTTGTGATAATGGGAGGACTGGGAAGCCCTTCCAGACTGAGCAAAGCATTCTGGGAGATGAACACCCTGGTGTGCTTTTCTCTCTCTCTCTCTCTCTCTCTCTCTCTCTCTCTCTCTCTCTCTCTCTCTTCTCTCTCTCTCTCTCTCTCTCTCTCTCTCTCTCTCTCTCTCTCTCTCTCTCGCTCTCTCTCTCCCACCCACACACACACACACACAGTCAGGGAGGGGACAATCCCTGTTGGGTTACCTGTCTGTCTGCAGAAAAAAAAAGAATATGGCTGTGTGTTTGTGTGTGAGTGAAAGTCAGTCAGGGGTAAAGGCTAGTTTGGAACCAAGCAGAGAAACGAAGAAAGAGAGATAATAACCTGAGGTATTTTTATCTTTCCTGGTGCATTTTCTTCCATTTTCTACAATATACCACCCTACTCCAACCCCCTACTCTCTCACTTTTCATCTCTCCCTCTGCCCTCTCTCTCTATTTCTCTTTCTCAGGAGTGTTTCAATGACCGACAGGTAGCGGGCATTGAAAATCTTTGATGTGTGTTTGTGTTTTACGGGGTAAAAGTCCTCCAGAATCTAGATCCATCAAACTTGGCAGGGTGGTGAATACTGTATATTTTCACACACACACACACACACACACACACGCACATGCACACACACACACACACACACACAGATTAATGTCATTGAAGCTTTCTATCTCCTGACAGAAAGGGGTTATCCTGCGTATATGTCTGCGTTTTATATATATATATATACATATACATACATATATATATATATATATATGTGTGTGTGTGTGTGTGTGTGTGTGTGTGTGTGTGTGTGTGTGTATATATATATATATATATATATATATATATATATATATATATATATATATATACGTATATATACACATATATATATACATACACACATATATACATACACACGTATATATAACAGTTTGGTTTGTATGTTAAGGCTAAAAACAGTTGTATGATTGCATTAGACCACCCACTAACATTAGCCACTGCTGAGCTTCATGATGACCAAATATTTAGAATCAAAGTATGCCTTAATGCTGGTTTCTGTGTGCTTCTCCAGGGGCAGTGAAGTGTGGAATTATGTGTGATTCCCCCACCCCCCCGAAAAAATAAATAAAAAATTCAGGCATATAAAATCTGCCAATGCACACCAACCTTGACAGCACTGGAGGGTCTGCCTACGCTGCCGGGCGCAGCATACATAATTGCTTGGCGGAAAGATAGAACGAGGCATAGATAGAAAGATGGCACAGATATAGATGGAGTGGAAGAAAGCGCAGAAAACGATGAAACTGTGAACTGGCATTTTTCCAAATTAATATTCTGTCTGTTAGTTAGTTGAATCAAATGAACAAACTCGGACCTCTGCTGTTTTCGATTGCCAAATTAGAGATTGTACAGGTGTGCACCAAAAACCACATTCAAACAACACACACACACACACACACCTACACACATCCAAAAAAAAAAACACTAAAGGGCTATCCGGAAGCAAACACACCTGTTTAAATATTCATATCCCATTTAGCGTGCCTTTACTGAACAATTTCCATTTGCAGCAGCGGAGCAGCAAGAGAGAGAGAGAGAGAGAGAGAGAGAGAGAGAGAGAGAGAGAGAGAGAGAGAGAGAAGGGGGGATTGACAGAGAGAGAGAGAGATAGTTGAGGGAGAAGCCTCACAGCCATACACACACTTTAAAGCACACAGGATACATTCCCTCGAACACAGCGTTCCAGCTACAATAGCGCACAGGCTCATGCACTCAAAAAGCAAAGCCAATCCATTTCCACAGTGCTACAAGTATTTCACACTTGGTACGACCATAGAAAAAAAAACAGATGTGACTACTTTCTATGACTCAGTGTCACTTTACAAATCAATAGGAAAATCAATGTACAGTGCCTTCCAGAAATACTTACTCCACCTGGAATATTTAGTTGCTACAAATAGGAAAGCAGTGGGCAGAAATACTGTATAACAATGCAGAGATGGAAAGCTAATACTATACACATCACAGAAGACTTGCAGCTGGTACTGTAGCTAAGGGCTGCTCTACCAAGTGAATACTCGAATGAAGGAATACTAATGAATAACTTCTTAACCTTTTGAGGGAAATCAAGTGGTGAAATGACAATGGCAAGGAATACTTATGGAAGCCAATAACAATTCCAATTGTTCAATGACCTTTTTTGCAGGATAAAACTAATTGATCAGTCAGCAAACTAAGAGTTTGAAATTTGACATTTTTGATCATTCATTGTTCATTCATATATTCCAACACTAGTTTCCTGTATATCAAAACTAATCACTGACCATATGATTCCTATGTGTTTGAACATCCCATTCCATATTAAGTGCCTATTTGTTGATATAATACCCTCCACTATTCTGGGAGTTTGCTTGTGGAGATTTGTGCTCAATTAGCTACAAAAGTGTTGGTAAAGTCAGGTACTGATGTAGGGTGAGGAGGCCTAGGGTGCAGAATTCCGAAGGTTTTTAATATGATAGAGGTCTATAGCAGGCCACTCAAGATATTTCACTTCAACCCATGTAATACCAAATCTTCATGGAGTTGGCTTTGTGTGCAGGGGCATCGTCATTCTGGAGCAGGTTTGGGTCTCCTTATTCAATTACAATTGATACAATTGTGTACCTCCAACTTTGTGCTAGCAGTTTGCGGAAGAATGGCATATGTGTCCCAATACTTTTGCTTATATAGTGTACCGCTAAGATTGCTGCTACTGCTATTTAAATCCAAACTCGCTAACACATGATTTACTTAAGAAAACTTTGATCATTAGCACAATCTCATGTTACAATGATGTGCAAATCTAAGCCTGGAAAACAGCTGTATCGTAATTAGGATCCTCAGATTTTATAAAGCTTTAGGCTAATAATAAATATTACAAGAGCCCATATTTCTAATGATCTGAGATTCTAGCTTGAGACCTGTCGGATTTGGATCTTGAAAGAAAAGAAGAAAAGAAAGCTGGCAGCTGAATGGATGTAAACTGACAGGTGGATTAACAATTCCCATGATCTTATTAGGGCAGATTTAACCTGGCTTCAAAGGGCTAAGATGGAATTACATCAAGATCTGAGTAACACAAGCAACTCATTTTATAATTAATGGTATTGTTGGATTTTTTAATTCTGATAGGTCAGATGGTGTTGATTCGTCTTCTGTAACTGCAGCTGTAGTTTTAGTTGTATAGTAAACTAATACATTTTGTGTTAATAAACTTGGTCCAATACATTATCGGTTCTATAGTATATTATAACTTAAGTAAGTAATCATTCATATTGCCTAATTTTATTAAAAAAAAATGTCTATTTATATATTTTTTTAAAGGAGCCCCCAGTGCAAAACTTTTGTTTTTTCAACACAGAAAAAGTTGTCAGAATGGAACGCTTTGCACTTGCACTTAATTTTAAGAGAGAAAAAAAAGCCTAGTGAGAGGGCAGTTGTTCATTGCTGCTTTATTATAATTAACAGGAAATATCAAAATATTAAAATTAACCATTAATCAATCAAATGTATATAAATAAGTTGTTTCTTAATTTACAAAAAAATACTAATTTAAATTTACAATAAATAATAATGACTTTTGCAAACGTATATGAGAGAAAAAATTCAGCTGTCCACTCAGCATTGGACCGAATCTTGCCCACTCATTTAATTCCATACATTATAAACAGTATTTAACACCTCTAAGCATTCAGTAGTCCACATAAGGAAGCCAGCGACTCTTGTAAAACACATTCTTAAGGACTTAGCAATGCAGAGAACGTTTTCCTTTAGTCATGAAAGTCGGGGCACATTTATCATGTTGACAGGTTTAATCCTTACAGGTCTCATTCCACCAACATCTGGGACATGAAGATTTACTGCATGAATGTACGTTCCCAGACTCACAGTAGATTAAATCTGATCAAGGCCTAAACTGGTGCTTTTTGCTCTATGGTTTCCTTTTGGACTAGGACTAGGTATAATTAGTGCTAGAGCAAATAGAAATTTTCATTCAGGAGCTGAAAAAATACAATAATGATCTGATATATACACAATCTGGAAGCGTGAATTACGTTTCACTGTCAAGGTTTGTGAAAATCACTGCTTGAGTTCAACTTTGCAATGCTGACACAGAAAATATTTTTATGTTTCTTGAACGGAGAGCTACCCAAAGGAACCCCCGCCAAACACACACACACACACACACACACACACACACACACACACACACACAAAACAGAACCGCCACTGAACCATCAAACTATGTGATACAAAAACAAGTCTATTAAAGTAAAAAACCATCAGGATATTTTCCACCAGGTGTTCCTTTATGATTCTGTTTTCAGGCCACACATCATTCACATTTACAGCACTGTCCTAAAACCAAAACAACAGTTTGTCAAAGCTTGAAATGCCCGCTCTGTGCGGAATGTGCTAAATTAAGGAAAAGTAAAAATATAAACGTATAAACTATCTATCTATCTTACATCACTACAATTATGAAAATGAGTCAGTCACTTATGTACACAAAAATGTATATTTCCATAAAATGGAATAATTGACTAGCGAATAACAGCATGTCCTTGTTTTTTTTTTACATTACGTTTCTCACATTGTAAACCAGAATATTAGACTGGTGTATGACTACTGGATGTGACTTCCAAGACACAAATATTCTGGGACCAGTGTGCCTCACAAAGCAGCAAACAAGCTGCTCATATTTCCCTCCTTTTTCCCCGGACTTTCTCACTCTCGTGCACAATATCTGAGCTTTGGAATTCGAGCTGATGTGCATCTAGCGTTAATGTTAGGAAACTTGACAAGAAAATGGTGAATTGTTTGCACTTGGATAAAGCGTGCTCGGTTTGTGTGTGTGTGCATTCTATCATATCTTAGTGGACGCATAAACATCCCATAATAATAAAACACCCAAAAAAAAAACCCCACTGAACTAAACAAAACTTACTAGGACACTATATAAAGTGTATATAAGACAATGAGACAGTGGAAACAGTGACACTGCAGCACCAACCTGTACTGAATTAACGTATGTATAATAGTGAAAAAAAGCCCTTTTTAAAAAAAATTAATACACTAAAGATATGTTGAAAATATGCCATATTCACATAGTACACATTGTGACATAGTGCTCAGTTAACAGAAGACGCTAAAGTGTCATGCTGCTTAAGCTCTAGACTTTAGGTGACTCCATTATACAGCAGCTGCACCCAGTCACTGTGCACTATTGAGACAGGGGCTATTTCTCTTTTCTCATTGAATTATTCACCTTAAGTCCCTCACAACGCAACCTCTGCAGGGAATAGACAGACAGTAAGAGACAGAATAGAGAGAGAGAGAAAGAGGCAGATTGAGAGAGAGATAGAGAAAGAGAGAGAGAGTCGAAAAGAGCAGAATGAAGGAAGCATAAGGTGACGAGAGACTGCAACCGCAGAGATAGGTGTAAGAGAGAGGAGACAAACAAGGAGAGAAAAGACAGGACAGAATGTGAATGAGTGTGAGTGGGACAGTGTGCTGAAATGAGCATCAATTGTGTGTGGGGGTGTTTGTTTGTGTGAGTGTATCTGTGTGGCTGCAGTATTCCAGATACACCCTTTCTCACACTTATCTACAACGTTCCACTCCACAAGTCTGAATGCACACAAGCACACACACACACACACACACACACACACACACACACACACACACACACACACAAATCTACATTTGTTTACAGAATTAGGCGTCTAAATATTAGGGAAGTAGCACAAAGTGTCGAGTCGATGGAAAGCAGGCAGATAAGCCAAGATCTCATTTCAGACACACACAGACTGGAATAACAATAAGTTCAGGAGAAGGAAGCAGCAGCAATACACTCAAATGTTTGCATGGGCTTGGGATGTAAATGTAAAAGGAATGGGCTTAAGAGCCCTTCTATCATAACAGCTGCAGTTTGGTGCGGAATAAGTATGAGGTGCAACACAGCCATAATCCAAATGATAAGTTTCAAATTTTCACACACACACACACACACACACACACACACACACACACACACACACACACACACACACACACACACTTCTTTATGTATTTATAGTGGACAAGTCTAAGATTTTTGTTTGTTTGTTTATTTGTTTGTTTTTTTCCAGTGATACCAGGGTACTAAAAGTACAGACCCAGACATGTGGGTGGATCTAGAAATAGTGCAGAAAAGTGACTGGCCAAAAGCAGTATATAGATCAACATAAATAAACAAACAAACAAACAAACAGAAAATCCACAAGAGCTACATCCTAAATCATATCTTTATTAAACAGTATGTCAAAATAGTGCAATCTGGTGTGCTAGATAGAGAAACACCACATGGGAAGTAGGGTAGATGCTGTAGCTAACTCCAACCATCTTCTTCAGCAGTATTGTCTGATAACATTCTGATTGAGCACAATTAAAAATCCTATAAATTTTGTTCTGCTGGCCAAAAATTCTGTTCTGTTCTCCAAATCGAAGCATTTGGATTGTCCAAATGGCAAATAAAAGATAATTCAGACCTCAAAGCTCTGCCACTTTTTGCTGCTGTTGTTCATGTTTAGTGTTAGGAATCTAAAGTATGATTTTTTTATTATTAATGTTTAATGTCTATAATTACTCAACAGAGAGGGCTTCAAATACAACTTCAACTTTAACAACTTTCAGCAATTATCTGAAGAACTCCCTCTCCAGAGAAAGAGAAAGATCTAAAATAAAACTTTCATAATATTGTATAAATAGTTAGAGTTTGGATTAAATACAAAAGTACTTATTTAGTACTGTATGTGTGGTGACCCGAGAAAACTCTTTTAATGGTAAACTTTTGACATTTTCTACTAAACAATGGTGCAGATTTACCTGAACAGAAATTCTCATTTGCAGCTATCACAAGCAAATGTTTGAGCAGTTTGAAATCTGTTTACCCCCAAAAGTAAGACAGGAGAAAACCACATGTTTAACAGTATTACTAAAAAAAGCAAAGACAAGGACTGGTGAATAATCACAGTCTTTCAGGTGCAATCTCACCTGTGAATTTACCATTATAACACATCCCAAAGGTGTTCTATTGGAGTGAAATATGGTGAATAGGACACTAAGTTCATTGTAAAGTTCATGAAATTAGTTTGTTTTGTGACATGGTGATTATCGTGCTGGAAGTAGGGACTAGAATATGTTCATGGACAGAAACAATTTTAAAAAGACTGTAGCATCCAAATTATGGCTGATTAGTATTAACAGGCTCAAAGTGTGCCAAGAAAACATTCCCCATACCACTATACCACCTCCACCAGCCTGGATTATTTACACAAGACAGGACCATGGATTCAGGCTGTTAAATCAAGTTTCACAAGCAAAAGGATGTTTGTCAGAAAGTTGCTGCTCAATGGAAGTCTTTTCTTTATTGAACCATTCTGACTAAACTTTAGAGCCTGTTGTGTAGAAATCTCAGGGGATCACCAGGAAATCATACTCAAACCAGCCCATCTGTTGCAAATTGTTTGTTTTTAATTGCTGTCTATTCAAATACTTTTACACATTTCGCAAATGCCAGTATTTCAGGGTGAAGTGGCTAAAGTTATAGAAAAATATGTATAAGGTAAAGCAATAAAGCATTTTATTTTTGACTGCCACAACCCCATCTGCCAGCGGTTTAGCAGAAAATGCATGGAAATCGGATGCTCAATGTGCAACAATAACACATATTTAACTATAATCCTATAAAAGCAAAAAAGGATTGGCTTTATTTTGGATCATTTTACAGCAAAAAATATGACCCCCAAATTAACTGCAATGCTCATTTTTAATTGTCTATTACTTTAAATAAACACAGTCTTTCACCACAAAATATAACACAACTATTTAATTGTATCACAATAACCACTACTACCATATTTTTTTAACAGAAAAGTTCTAGGATAAGGTTTTTGGTTTAATGAAATATATATATTTGCATAAAAAGTGTATCGTGTATGGTTGGTGTAATAAAGAACGTTATAAGCAGACAAACCTAAATTTGGCCAATAAAATGTCACAGCCACAGCAACATCTGACAGGTTTACCCAGAGTACCGCACACTGAAATGCATAATTATATGCCACTTCTAACAATCTTATCAAGTCTGCAATTAAACCCCTGAATATGTACAGCGCTTCAGAGCGACTCTCTTGCTGTCACAACAGGAACATGAAAATGAAAAAGAAGTGGCCCCATTTGTGTTGACCCAGAGCAAAGGAAAAAGGACAATATTATTCAAATTATGTCAAGAGTGAAACTGGAGGATTAAGGTTTTTCGAAGTGCATGACAGGGAGAGCATGAACTGATTCTGCCTGGAAAGAAAAGGTGTCCAACTGGAAAAGATGGCAATCATTATGCTGACTTACAAAACAGATGGAAAGAAATAAAAAGCAAGACCTTTTCTATGATTTCTCCAACTTTTCAGAGCCTTTCATTCCCCCTCTCTCTTTCTCTTTCTTTCTCTCTCTCTCAATTGTGAATTGGTCTGGACTCTCTTCCTTATGTCTCATTCACGAGCCCTGAAGAAAAAACACAATACTGCCCTTGACAATGCTAATTTCAGCTATCTGCAATGTTTGCTCCTCAGTATCACGTTTCACGATGCCAAAGCACATAATTCAGGCCACTTAGTTTCAGGCCAGGCTGTTAGTGATGTCAGCACAAGCGTTTAGTAGCTGTAAGGCATCACTCGGCTCGGCTCCTGCTGAGATCGCCCGGCGGGGAAAACGGCACAGACCTGACACCACAATGCCTCCTGTATTGTAAGGGACACACAATGAGAGAAAGAGAGAGAGAGAGAAAACGATGGAAGGAGAGACTGAGAGAGATTTTAAACAGCGATGGAAAGAGAGTGAAAGATTAAAAGGGAAGGATTGGGATTTACAGGAGGGTCAATACTGAGAAGGGGAGAAAAGAGGAAAGAAAGGCAGGTAATAGCAATGCAAGTCATTGGGGTAATAATGCATGTCCCCATATCTTACATCTCTCTGCATCAGCATGTGCTAGGAAAATCCCACAGTGGAGTAGAGTTCTTTGAAACATGCTGTCGGCCTCTGTCACTAGGGGGCCTTTAAAAAAAATGTTTTTCATGCTGCAGCCCAAGAGCTCTGGATGTATCGGAGCTGCCTTACTGTCAACATTACCAACTTTCAGCAAATACAAACACACTTTACACATATTTACCCTGACAGGAATGCTTATTCACTACCACCTCTTTCAAACACAATTTGAAAATTGCACCACTATATAGACTGTTGTTTTTCAGAGCAAAATATAATTATTAAATATGTAACTTAAAGTTAGGAAAATGCACAATAATCAAAGCTACTGGTTAAAAAACTGGACACTGTGCTTTTATACTGGAGAATATACTGCTATTGTAATCATAAAGTCCATCCTGTGCTCATCCCAGGATTGTGATTCCCATTTGAGTCCCTCAGTCCATCTTAGAACATCCGTCACTCTTCTAATTATATATTGCAATGATTTATAATATAATGCTTGCCCAGAAGTGGATGCAGTCTATTTTTAACGTTTGCTCTCTAGGTTTCTTTCTCCTGTCTTTTTAGATGAGTTTTACTTGCCCTTCTTTCCCCCTGCTTTCATTAGGGATCTAAATCTAGTTTCTGTAGACCTGCTTTGTGACAATAACAACTGTTAAAAGCGCGATACAAATTCAATTGTATTGAAAATTGAATTCAACTTGCATTTCTGGCTGCTCCGGTGTCCAGGGCTGGCAGGTCTTTTTTGACACAAGCACTCTAGCGGTCAATAACAGCAACTTAATTCAATAACGCAAAATTGGCTCCTTCGAATCTCTATACATGTCTTTTAAAGACACACAATACAGTTGCAAGGCAGCAGCATCCTTTAAGGATCTTTTACTGAGGGTTTATAATGATTTCATATTATTGTGAAGGAGTCATACAGTAATCATATTTATACTGTATTTGTGTTCCAGAAAGTTCTGAAAGTTCAGTCCAGATTTACCTGAACTGTAATGCTGGATGTTTCTTTTCTGCATATACATCAGAAAGTATTTTAAAATCTAATGACCAAATGTGAACAAAATATTCACAAATTCCACTGAAAGTCACTCCGCCTACATCTACTTTATAACTTTATATAATCTACCAATAGAAAAACATTACTTCTGATTTCTAAAGACCTTTACACTGGGAAAAATTTACTCACTTCATTCATGGCATTATTCACATCAGACTCTGTCTCTTTAGCTTCGGTAAAAGTAACCTAGTATTTAAACATAAGCCTCATCCTTGTCTCTGATTGCTGGTTATTCCTTATCCTCGGCTGATTTCTCGTTATTAAAGAAATAATTGCTTGTTCATTTAGTCAGGTCTGTTCTGCTCGCTTAATGTCTTTTTATTGACCTTTTTACAGGGGATAAATGTCTGTAACATTTTATCCCCTATTGGTTTAAATATTAGTGCTTTTCTCTTTTGTAGACATTCTCTGCATCTGATTACGGAAGAAACCACACTAGTTATACCAGAGGAAAAGCTTTATACTCGATAGAGTGTTAGACTTAGCCAGTTTAACCCTAGTTCCCTGAGGGAATCCAACCAATAAAGAGGTGGACCAGCCCGCAGCGTTGTAGATGTTCTGTAGGGGAACCCCCGTGGACCAGGCGTCAGAGGCCTCCATACTCCAGGTTGTTCTCCACAGACTTTTCCTGTGGACATATGTATCCAGTGCTCGCACTGGACAAAGTCAATTTAGCTTTTCCTGGTCTGGGGCTAGAAAAGGAGGAGGGCAGAATGCCTGCAAAACAACAGGTCTGGCACATACCCAGGTTTAGGGTAGAGAAAGGCACTGGCCATGCCAGGAGTAAAATCCAGGAGAGACGGGGCCACAGACAGAGCCTGTAGGTCCCCGACCCTCTTAAGGGAGGATATCGACAAAAGAAAGGCAGTGCTTACCAACAGGTACCTAAGCATCAGCTCGGCAAAAGGCTTGAGGGGGGGTTCAGATAGAGCCGCCGAAACAACAGCCAAATCCCACACAGGCACTCTGGGTCATATCCCGGGACTCAGCCTCTGGGTGCCGCATAGAAAACGTGTCACAAGAGGGTGTTTCCCCAGCGACCGAGGTACAATTAGCCACAATAGCGGACACGTAAACTGTCAGGGAGGACAGGGCCAACCTTGTGGCAAACTGTTCCTGCAAGAACTCCATAACTGAACCAACTGGGCAGTTGACTGGGTCTAACTGGTGGTGCTCAGATCTGGTATGGAGGATGGTCTCAACCTTCTTAGTAGAGAGACAAGCTGCTAGAAACTGCCCCCTCAGAGGCCCAGCCATAGCTTCCATAACTCTGGGCGGGGGTGAAATAGGGTTCCCCTGCCTGCAAGAGAACATCCCTCCTGGAAGGAATTTCAAGGAGGTCCCTCGAGGAGGGACAGCAGGTCTGTAAACCACGTTCTGCCTGGCCAACAAGGTGCCACCATAAGGAGACATACTCCTTTCTGATGAATTCTCTCCAGAACTCCCGGGAGCAGCACGATAGGGGAGAAGGCGTACAGAAGTAGCCTCTGCAACATCTGCAGCATGGCGTCCATCGGAGACAGTGCAAAGTCTCCCGAGTCGCAAACCGATCCACCTGGGCTCTGTAATATCAAAGATCAGAGACCCCCTGGTAGGTGATGTACAAAACCACCGACGTGTTGTTCATACAGACCAGCACGTGGCGATCTCTCAGGTCTCGTCAGAAGTGTTTAGTGATAAAAACACAGCTATCATATATATGTAGCTCGTTCCACCGACCTTGGGCCACTCATGACCGCTCCCTTCCCCGCGAGGGATGCGTCCATCGTTAGCATTACAAGACGACAAGGAGCTCCCAAGACTGGGCCCTGAGACAGGAACGTGTGTTCTCTCCATATATCTAAGGTGCAAATAGCTTGCCTCGAGACATTGATAGTACAGAGTGGGTGGCCCCTCAGGAGAACCCTCGGTCTCTGAGCCACCACTGGAGGGGTCTCATATGGAGGAGGCCAAGTGGAATCATATTGGACGCTGCCACCTTGAGACCCAGCAGCCTCTGGAACTGCTTCATAGTGAGTGGTTGGCCTTTTCTTACTCTCCCGACTGCGGTGAGGATGGCTGCGATCCGGGTAGTCCCACACTACGCCGAAGAAGGTGGTTCTCTGCAATGGAGAAAGCACACTCTTCTCTGCATTCAGTCTTAACCCCAGCTCCTTCATGCAGACGAGAACGACATCTCGATGCCAGACCGCCTGAAGCTCTGATCGAGCTAATATCAACAGTCGTCAATATATTTCAGAATGCGGATGCCCTGAAGCCGTAGTTCGGCTAAAGTCACATTGATGCACTTTGTGAAGGTGCGGGGTGAGAGTGCTTGCCCGAAGGGGAGGATCCGATATTGGTAAGCTTCGCCCCCGAAAACAAACCTCAGGAACCTCCTGTAAGCCGAAAGGATGGCTATGTGGAAATAGGCGTCTCTTAGATTTATCATGACAAACCATTCCTTTGACTTGACCTGAGACACAACCTCTTTGAGGTTGAGCATCCTGAACCTGAGCCTCATGAGTGAGTGGTTCAAGGAGCGTAGATCTAGGATCGGCCACAATCCGTTATCCTTCTTCGAAACAACGAAGTCCTGGCTGTATTAGCCTGACTCTCTGACTGGGGGAGGAACCAATTCGAGAAACCAATTTACCTCAGAAGGGTGCATACTTCTTGCTCCTGGACCAGAGCCTGCTTGGGTCCCACCAGGGCCCACGCCACTACCTCCAGGATCTCCTCGAAAAAAAGGCCCTGGGACGGAGGCTGTGCTATGGGATGCAGAAAACGCTCATCCAGCTTGCTGGGAGCATGTGGCTTCTGCTTCTCATCGGGCCAAGCAATCTCTAACTTCTCCCTCCTCAGAGGAAGAAATACGGAGCTCCGCGTTACATGCGCCGGAAGAAGGAACCGCCGAAGTGAGTGCTTTCCCCGGGGAACAGGAGCTCGGCCCAGCAGGAGAGGCTGGAGAGGACTCATTCATTTCCATGCCTTCGGCGCTGCTTCGCTTCGCCTCAGCAAGAGCAGGACTTGAGCCGCGAGGGAGAGCGCTCTACGGGAGCGCATATCCGCACGGCAAAAATGCGAACAGTTGACTCTCTCGAGAGCCGACTAAGCATGCTCCTAAGCTAAGCAAACAACACATTGGCTGTGTGTACCAAGTTCCTGAAAAGGAACTGCCCAATCCAACACTGTTCTAATAGGCAGGCAGCTAAAGTAAAGTCAAAGTGTAGCCAATCTTTGTGTCATTCTGGTAAAAACAGATAAACAATAAAACGAACAAATAAATAGAACCTCCTCAAAAGTTTCACCTTCTCCTTCAGATTTTAACTATTTTTATTATTTAACATTGTACATAAATAATGAAGACATGCAAACTATGAAAGAACATGTATAGAATTATGTAGTAAACAAAAACATTAACGTTAAACGTTAAATAACATGTTTTCCCTGTTCATAGTTTGAAAAAAATAAAAAACAAGAATGAAAAAACTATGAAACTGATTGTTTCTCTTTATCAGTGTTTTTAAATTGTATTTATCACATACATGGATACACAGTATAACCTACAGTAAACACAAAGTGTAATCAAAATCCCACAATACCAAATATGCCCTAAATTGCACAATATTTCCAATCTACCAATTTTAACCTGAAAGTAAAAGTACATTTTTTTGGCAAGTATTTTTTTAGAAAGAATCATCCACTCTGAAAAAATTTGCACAAACAATAAATAATTCGACACAAACTAGAGAAAAATATTCAGAGATCGCAGTGCAAAATGATAGAGGGCAGGATAGGGCGAGATGGGGCAGGAGTTCAGGCACAGCATAACATTGTAAGAGGACGTGTGTCAGACTCCCATTTACAGCCACTCTCTTCTTTCTATGATACATATGGACTTCTCAGGACAGATAGAATGTTCGATGAAGTCTTTATGCGCTGATGATTGATCAGTTAATTTTATATCCCGGTTGTTGAAAAGCATTACAAAACCAAATTAACAAAAGTCTACATTAAAAAAGGCAAAAAAATATAAATGAGCCATATATTAATTATTTTACATTTCATTATTTTACATTACTTGAATAACTTTAATTTTAATTAAATAGTGTAGATATTTATACAAGACAAATCTATGTAAAATAGCCCATACCTAATAAAAGAAAATGATTAGGGGCCTACTAGGTAGTACAAGTACCTCTATGGACTGTATAAGCTCCGCCCACTGCTGATCTGAAACTACTGTGAAGTATTGCTTTTGTAGTTCTGCAGTTAGATATAAAAAAAAACAAGCCTTTTTCTGTTTCAATTTCCCTTTGATTATCTTTTTTGTGCATCTACGAGGGAAAGGGAAAATTACTTATTTTTCTGTAGTTTGTTTCTGGAGTTTCAGAAGAAAATTAAAAAATAACGGTCCTTTGTCAATTTTCAAATTCTTTTTCTAGATGAAAATTGAATGACCAGAAGATACACGAACCTAAAAATAGAATCTAAAAATAGAATTGTAATAACATTAAAATAATATTTGTAAAAACATTAATCAAATGATTAAAACAAAAATTGTATTTATAATAAAGAAAGGAAATTAAAAAAAATAAAAACTGAATTTATGTACATAAGCAGGATGTACATTTTGTAAAGTAGTATAACTCATTTAAATATTAAAAGATATTATTATCAGTGGTGACTAAAACACATTTTTCATTATTTTTGCCATTTTTATTTTTTACTTTTAGTCGGCTACAGGATTAATCACTTGGTATACCAAATGAAATACCTGGACCAGATAACTTAAGGATGATTAATAAAGATTTTGCAGTCAGTCTAGCATCAGGTCAGTCTAACTCAAGGAAATCATTACTCAGTGTTCCTGATTTACAGTGCACTATAGGTAAATGATTCTGTATGTCTTTGGACAACACCACTAAATGAGTGGGACATGAAATAGTGCTCTGTATGAGAATGAGGCAAAGAATTCAACCATGGCTGAAATACACAGCCGGGTACATGCTTGAAATGCGCTTTTGAAAATGTAATCACAGCCACATGCTTTACAGTTTGACCCCACCAATTATGTTTCATCAATCACAGGAAAACACCTCAGAGCAGGTTATGCACTTGGACTAAATTTTTCAATTAAACAGCATTTAATCGACCTGCTCCTGTTCAGTCAACTGAAAGAATCTCTAGGATGTTCTTCGATGACCCATATCTAATGCTTTTCATAAATTAATCAAACTATAAATTATGAATATGACAAATACACACATGCACACATCATCATCATCCACCTCTTGAGTCAAATTTCTAAATATGTTTTACTACATTTTAATCCCTTGTCACACATGGTAAGCCAAGAAAATCCCACCAGCACAACACCTTGGTATATTGATAAAATCTGCCATCAGATTGTTCAATACTTTTATGCTTCAGTCTATGAGTTAATGAATTTTCAGCTTTACCCTGTAATAGGCAGTTAACACTTAAGCATTTACACTATCCATTGTAGAATGCTGCAGCTTGTTTTGAGTGGTTTTAGATATTCCTTTGTGTTACTATGTGTAACTCAATACGGCATGTTTTTTAATAGTCACACATTTTCGAGCCCGTATTAATTTCAAAATCCATCCATCTTTGAAAAGTACCAAACCCGGCTGTGAAAGAAGGGGGAAGAGAGTAATTGTCTTTCCTATTAAATAGACTGATCTCTATTGTCGGAGCATTTGTTGTACTTCCTATTTCCACCACTAGGTGAAATATGAACTGTTTTGAGTGAAATTTGAGTTATATAGAGTTGAGAATAAGGACTTTGGGGATTGGTCAGAAGATAACTAATCGGCTCTTTTAATACATAAGCATTTCTAGAGATACGATGCGTTCAAAGGGACATGAATTTTTGCCTATTATTTATATTAAGCCTTACATTAAAAATGTTCGAAATAGTGTTATTTAACTGCGGACGTTTTCTGTAATGTTTGCACTTAAAAGTAAAGCTGTCCCTTTAAGTGTTCTTTAAAGAAAATCTTTATGACAAAGGGCTTTGTGCCGTGTAGCATCTTACTTATGTGATGAGTTGTAATTTCAGAGCGTCAGACAAAAATGAAGGCTGGTGAAAGGCGGGTGTATGTTGTGTCATCATTTATAAAATGTATCTAAAAGATTTTTTTATTTTTACATGTTTATTCTTAAACATGGAATTGGATGTTACTGGGAATTTATCAAGTTTCATGTGATAACAGTAACTCCTATACCAACACATCCCATCACAACTCATACCTCTCTTATACCGCATAACAGCTTATCACTAGTTCAGTCTGCACGTATGTTTTACAGGTGATGAACCGATTACTGAAACACCAGCATGTAATGTATTTATATAGTGTACAGTCAGCTCAAGGTTGCCACTCTTTTCCCAGTTCCCCAGTCGGAACACCACGTATGATGGATAGACAGAAAGAAAGCGTGAGTCATGACCTGTGATTCCGTGTAGTGTATTTCCAGGCTGCAGTGTGGAAATGTTTTTTATGGAACACTGCAAAGCATGTAGCTGGAATGTTCAGGGTTTTAGAGGTAGACCAAATAAACAGTAACTCATGCACTAACCATATAAAAAGGCAATACCAACTGCTGTTTTATTACACTTTTCTATAAGCTATAAAAATCAGTATAATAATCGATGTGTTTTGTTGCTGTTTACATTCTCCTAGAGCACAAGTGGAAAACAAGAACTAAAACACCAGCTTGTTGTTTATGGAAGTTTAATGGCCAATGAATTAGAGCAGAAATGCAGTAAAAATGCATGTGAATGAAACGGATAAAGGCAAAGTGAGAAGAGAGATGGAGGCCAGCAATGCAGGGAGCCGTCGGCTTAAACAACAATTAAACACTGCACGCTAGTTAGCACACGCTGTTTTTTTTAAATTTCCTAATGGACTAAATCCCTTATGCTAATCTGCAAACACTACCCCAGGGGTTTGGATAATCTCAGCACGTTTCAAACGTAATGGCTGCAGATTTTACACACACACCTGCAAAGCCTAACACAGGTAATCTCTAACATGGACACAGACATGCTTCCTGTCATTTTTGCTGAGCAATTTGTGGCACAGTTCCAATATTTGTCCTGGCCCAGGCTAACTGTCATGAGTTAAACTGAGGCAGTATTGACGTGTGTGGCAATCAGGCATACAGGATTGTCCCTGTGTTCTTGCACCTGCAGGTTGAGAGTCGAAGACCAAAGAGACTTCTCCTGAGTGCTCGAGAGAGACAGAGTGCAGATTGGCTCCCTGGAGACGGGCCACCATGACAGGTTGGCTTTTTTCTGCAGCTTGCCTCTGCAGCTATGTTAAAGGGAGGAGCTGCCAGGTCGCAGCCACACAGACAGATACTGATGGGAGCGTACAAGAAAGAGCTCCCTGGTGCATGCAAAGCAAATATTTACTTACACATTCAGAGGCGATGCATGCATCAATATTCGTGCTGGTGCGCTTGAACAAGAGCTGTAGCTATATTGAGACGTTTAGGGCGTACAAGAATCTGTCAGTCTTAACTACGAAGTTGAGGGGGTTGTTAGACGAAAACCAAGCTGACGATTCAAACAAGCCTGATCATTAGAGCATTATCGACATGCTTATTTTAACTGCAGACTCATTCCGTATGCAATTCCAGTGGTGTGTTTCGATTAATCCGAGTGCAAATGCTGCAATTCCCGAAGCGCTACCTTAAATCGATCAGGCACTAAATAGCCAATTTTGGAAGTGTGTTTCATATCAAACAATCCGCAATAATACAACAATACCAATAAACGAACCATTACAACCATGAACCGTGCTCTATCTGGTCGTATCGCCAGCACTCAGACCAACACGAGGGTTATAAGACTGAACAAGCAGTGACAACTTCAAGCAAGGTATTTCTGAGGCCTCCTTCCTCATGCAGTGACAAGTCAAATCAGTCTTGAGAGATCGGCGAGCAGGCTCACCCCTGAGCCACTGACAAGCTCTAAGCTCTAATAAGCTGCCCATTAATATTAATGAGAGCCCTAGCTGAGAGTCAAGATCTCTGGTACCCAGTCAACATGTCTGAATAGAGCCGAACAGCATGGAAACATTAGAACAGCAGGATGATGTGTAAGGAAAAGCACCAGAAGTGAAACATGACTCAGTGACTGCGTAGGTCATTCATTTATCTTTCTCAGAAAATAGTCAGTACCACTGGGAATCTGGAGACTATGCTGGGAATATTAGACCTGAGGCAGGAATATACCCTTGATCCATTTGACATGACATGACTTGACAGAATACCAGTCTCCTACAAGCATGTTTTCAGACAGTGAGAGGAAACCAGAGAGACCCAGGTGAAACACAAGGGAATACAGAGAGAGCACTAGGAATTGCAGCTGCTCTCTATTTCACCACCAGCTTTCGTTTAAACGTAGCAATTAAATTTTCCATGAATTTAGAACTTAACCTTCTAATACAAACTGCTTAGTGTCGTCTCCAAAGCCACACCCTGTAAAAACGTGTTTCGAGTTAGAACGCTCGAATCCCAGTGAAAGAGAAAAAGTCTTCTGGTCGCGATGATTGACAGGCAAGTCGAGATGCCTGCAGTATTTATTGTGTTGAGCTGGGGGGTTGAGGCTCACATCATTTGTTTTTTTTTTTCACCTCCCTACACCGCCTGGGTCAGGGCACAGAGCAGAGATTTTTCTGATTGGCTGGATGTTGGTGATCTAAATCAACTGTTTGTTGCCACAGAGTTGTAGTATATACAAGTAGAAGGAAAATTTCCACCTATGAAAACGCTTCTACTGACTCCACCTTTGGTACGTGGACTGAAACTAAAACTGCATTTGAAAAAAATCTCAAGCTCGAGTCACATAATCACGTCCTGTACAGAGCGCATCAAAGCTACAGTAGGCTGGGCATTCGGTGTTCATGTAGGTATGCACTAAAGTGTGTGCACACACCTAAACACTGAAAACACATATCAGAGAGGGATTTTGTGTGACCTTCGAGCCTTAATTACCTGATACAAGTATAATACATTCCAATAACCAAAATCCAGCACACGCAAGATTATCCCTGTGATAAAACAGGATAATATTTTATTCTGTTACGGTATCTTTTTTTATTTTTATTTCTCATTTAAATTGGGTTCAAGTGGGGTTTTTGCCAGGAAAAAGTATTTAAACAGCACGGTACAGAGATCAACAATGTGACTCTATAAGAACCAGCAGAGAAAACGGGTTAATCCTGGATAACATCTTCCTTGTGGAAGAAAAAAAGCAAAGCATGTGATTGCATACTGTATAACATCACCTGCTTATTTGCATCATGCATCATTTGG